>NW_028128621.1:0-114349 GCF_965231255.1 Vanellus vanellus | reverse complement strand
CCGAAAGTGAAAAAAGGTGCTTTTGCGGATAGAGTCCTCAGGAAAGCAGAGAGGGCCAAATTGTCTGGGGCATTTGAACGGGTTCCAGGAGGCAGTGAGGACCAGCATCACTTTTCCCCGCTGGCACCTTTGCTGTGGCAGCAAAAGCTGGACGTTTGTCTTTTTTGCTCCAGAGAGCGCCAAAAGTGAAAAAAGGTGCTTTTGAGGATAGAGTCCTCAGGAAAGCAGAGAGGGCCAAATTGTATGGGGCATTTAAAGGGGTTCCAGGAGGCAGTGAGAACCAGCATCACTTTTCCCCGCTGGCACCTTTGCTGTGGCAGCAAAAGCTGGACGTTTGTCTTTTTTGCTCCAGAGAGCACCGAAAGTGAAAAAAGGTGCTTTTGAGGATAGAGTCCTCAGGAAAGCAGAGAGGGCCAAATTGTCTGAGGCATTTGAAGGGGTTCCAGGAGGCAGTGAGGACCAGCATCACTTTTCCCCGCTGGCACCTTTGCTGTGGCAGCAAAAGCTGGACGTTTGTCTTTTTTGCTCCAGACAGCGCCGAAAGTGAAAAAAGGTGCTTTTGAGGACAGAGACCTCAGGAAAGCAGAGAGGGCCAAATTGTCTGGGGCATTTGAAGGGGTTCCAGGAGGCAGTGAGGACCAGCATCACTTTTCCCCGCTGGCACCTTTGCTGTGGCAGGAAAAGCTGGACGTTTGTCTTTTTTGCTCCAGAGAGCGCCGAAAGTGAAAAAAGGTGCTTTTGAGGATAGAGTCCTCAGGAAAGCAGAGAGGGCCAAATTGTCTGCGGCATTTGAAGGGGTTCCAGGAGGCAGTGAGGACCAGCATCACTTTTCCCCGCTGGCACTTTTGCTGTGGCAGCAAAAGCTGGACGTTTGTCTTTTTTGCTCCAGACAGCGCCGAAAGTGAAAAAAGGTGCTTTTGCGGATAGAGTCCTCAGGAAAGCAGAGAGGGCCAAATTGTCTGGGGCATTTGAAGGGGTTCCAGGAGGCAGTGAGGACCAGCATCACTTTTCCCCGCTGGCACTTTAGCTGTGGCAGCAAAAGCTGGACGTTTGTCTTTTTTGCTCCAGAGAGCGCCGAAAGTGAAAAAAGGTGCTTTTGAGGATAGAGTCCGCAGGAAAGCAGAGAGGGCCAAATTGTCTGGGGCATTTGAAGGGGTTCCAGGAGGCAGTGAGGACCAGCACCACTTTTCCCTGCTGGCACTTTAGCTGTAACAGCAAAAGCTGGACGTTTGTCTTTTTTGCTCCAGACAGCGCCGAAAGTGAAAAAAGGTGCTTTTGAGGATAGAGTCCTCAGGAAAGCAGAGAGGGCCAAATTGTCTGGGGCATTTGAAGGGGTTCCAGGAGGCAGTGAGGACCAGCATCACTTTTCCCCTCTGGCACTTTAGCTGTGGCAGCAAAAGCTGGACGTTTGTCTTTTTTGCTCCAGACAGCGCCGAAAGTGAAAAAAGGTGCTTTTGAGGATACAGTCCGCAGGAAAGCAGAGAGGGCCAAATTGTCTGGGGCATTTGAAGGGGTTCCAGGAGGCAGTGAGGACCAGCATCACTTTTCCCCGCTGGCACTTTAGCTGTGGCAGCAAAACCTGGACGTTTGTCTTTTTTGCTCCAGACAGCGCCGAAAGTGAAAAAAGGTGCTTTTGCGGATAGAGTCCTCAGGAAAGCAGAGAGGGCCAAATTGTCTGGGGCATTTGAAGGGGTTCCAGGAGGCAGTGAGGACCAGCATCACTTTTCCCCGCTGGCACTTTAGCTGTGGCAGCAAAAGCTGGACGTTTGTCTTTTTTGCTCCAGAGAGCGCCGAAAGTGAAAAAAGGTGCTTTTGAGGATAGAGTCCTCAGGAAAGCAGAGAGGGCCAAATTGTCTGGGGCATTTGAAGGGGTTCCAGGAGGCAGTGAGGACCAGCATCACTTTTCCCTGCTGGCACTTTAGCTGTGGCAGCAAAAGCTGGACGTTTGTCTTTTTTTCTCCAGAGAGCGCCGAAAGTGAAAAAAGGTGCTTTTGAGGATAGAGTCCTCAGGAAAGCAGAGAGGGCCAAATTGTCTGGGGCATTTGAAGGGGTTCCAGGAGGCAGTGAGAACCAGCATCACTTTTCCCCGCTGGCACCTTTGCTGTGGCAGCAAAAGCTGGACGTTTGTCTTTTTTGCTCCAGAGAGCGCCAAAAGTGAAAAAAGGTGCTTTTGAGGATAGAGTCCTCAGGAAAGCAGAGAGGGCCAAATTGTCTGCGGCATTTGAAGGGGTTCCAGGAGGCAGTGAGGACCAGCATCACTTTTCCCCGCTGGCACTTTTGCTGTGGCAGCAAAAGCTGGACGTTTGTCTTTTTTGCTCCAGAGAGCGCCGAAAGTGAAAAAAGGTGCTTTTGAGGATAGAGTCCTCAGGAAAGGAGAGACGGCCAAATTGTCTGGGGCATTTGAAGGGGTTCCAGGAGGCAGTGAGGACCAGCATCACTTTTCCCCGCTGGCACTTTAGCTGTGGCAGCAAAATCTGGACGTTTGTCTTTTTTGCTCCAGACAGCGCCGAAAGTGAAAAAAGGTGCTTTTGCGGATAGAGTCCTCAGGAAAGCAGAGAGGGCCAAATTGTCTGGGGCATTTAAAGGGGTTCCAGGAGGCAGTTAGAACCAGCATCACTTTTCCCCGCTGGCACCTTTGCTGTGGCAGCAAAAGCTGGACGTTTGTCTTTTTTGCTCCAGAGAGCGCCGAAAGTGAAAAAAGGTGCTTTTGCGGATAGAGTCCTCAGGAAAGCAGAGAGGGCCAAATTGTCTGAGGCATTTGAAGGGGTTCCAGGAGGCAGTGAGAAGCAGCATCACTTTTCCCCGCTGGCACCTTTGCTGTGGCAGCAAAAGCTGGACGTTTGTCTTTTTTGCTCCCGACAGCGCTGAAAGTGAAAAAAGGTGCTTTTGCGGATAGAGTCCTCAGGAAAGCAGAGAGGGCCAAATTGTCTGGGGCATTTGAAGGGGTTCCAGGAGGCAGTGAGGACCAGCATCACTTTTCCCCGCTGGCACTTTAGCTGTGGCAGCAAAATCTGAACGTTTGTCTTTTTTGCTCCAAAGAGCGCCGAAAGTGAAAAAAGGTGCTTTTGCGGATAGAGTCCTCAGGAAAGCAGAGAGGGCCAAATTGTCTGGGGCATTTGAAGGGGTTCCAGGAGGCAGTGAGGACCAGCATCACTTTTCCCCGCTGGCACCTTTGCTGTGGCAGCAAAAGCTGGACGTTTGTCTTTTTTGCTCCAGAGAGCACCGAAAGTGAAAAAAGGTGCTTTTGAGGATAGAGTCCTCAGGAAAGCAGAGAGGGCCAAATAGTCTGGGGCATTTGAAGGGGTTCCAGGAGGCAGTGAGGACCAGCATCACTTTTCCCCGCTGGCACTTTAGCTGTGGCAGCAAAATCTGAACGTTTGTCTTTTTTGCTCCAGACAGCGCCGAAAGTGAAAAAAGGTGCTTTTGCGGATAGTGTCCTCAGGAAAGCAGAGAGGGCCAAATTGTCTGGGGCATTTGAAGGGGTTCCAGGAGGCAGTGAGGACCAGCATCACTTTTCCCCGCTGGCACCTTTGCTGTGGCAGCAAAAGCTGGACGTTTGTCTTTTTTGCTCCAGACAGCGCCGAAAGTGAAAAAAGGTGCTTTTGAGGATAGAGTCCTCAGGAAAGCAGAGAGGGCCAAATTGTATGGGGCATTTAAAGGGGTTCCAGGAGGCAGTGAGAACCAGCATCACTTTTCCCCGCTGGCACCTTTGCTGTGGCAGCAAAAGCTGGACGTTTGTCTTTTTTGCTCCAGAGAGCGCCGAAAGTGAAAAAAGGTGCTTTTGAGGATAGAGTCCGCAGGAAAGCAGAGAGGGCCAAATTGTCTGGGGCTTTTAAAGGGGTTCCAGGAGGCAGTGAGAACCAGCATCAATTTTCCCCGCTGGCACCTTTGCTGTGGCAGCAAAAGCTGGACGTTTGTCTTTTTTGCTCCAGACAGCGCCGAAAGTGAAAAAAGGTGCTTTTGAGGACAGAGACCTCAGGAAAGCAGAGAGGGCCAAATTGTCTGGGGCATTTGAAGGGGTTCCAGGAGGCAGTGAGGACCAGCATCACTTTTCCCCGCTGGCACCTTTGCTGTGGCAGCAAAAGCTGGACGTTTGTCTTTTTTGCTCCAGACAGCGCCGAAAGTGAAAAAAGGTGCTTTTGCGGATAGAGTCCTCAGGAAAGCAGAGAGGGCCAAATTGTCTGGGGCATTTGAAGGGGTTCCAGGAGGCAGTGAGGACCAGCATCACTTTTCCCCGCTGGCACTTTTGCTGTGGCAGCAAAAGCTGGACGTTTGTCTTTTTTGCTCCAGACAGCGCCGAAAGTGAAAAAAGGTGCTTTTGCGGATAGAGTCCTCAGGAAAGCAGAGAGGGCCAAATTGTCTGGGGCATTTGAAGGGGTTCCAGGAGGCAGTGAGGACCAGCATCACTTTTCCCCGCTGGCACTTTAGCTGTGGCAGCAAAAGCTGGACGTTTGTCTTTTTTGCTCCAGAGAGCGCCGAAAGTGAAAAAAGGTGCTTTTGAGGATAGAGTCCGCAGGAAAGCAGAGAGGGCCAAATTGTCTGGGGCATTTGAAGGGGTTCCAGGAGGCAGTGAGGACCAGCACCACTTTTCCCTGCTGGCACTTTAGCTGTAACAGCAAAAGCTGGACGTTTGTCTTTTTTGCTCCAGACAGCGCCGAAAGTGAAAAAAGGTGCTTTTGAGGATAGAGTCCTCAGGAAAGCAGAGAGGGCCAAATTGTCTGGGGCATTTGAAGGGGTTCCAGGAGGCAGTGAGGACCAGCACAACTTTTCCCCTCTGGCACTTTAGCTGTGGCAGCAAAAGCTGGACGTTTGTCTTTTTTGCTCCAGACAGCGCCGAAAGTGAAAAAAGGTGCTTTTGAGGATACAGTCCGCAGGAAAGCAGAGAGGGCCAAATTGTCTGGGGCATTTGAAGGGGTTCCAGGAGGCAGTGAGGACCAGCATCACTTTTCCCCGCTGGCACTTTAGCTGTGGCAGCAAAAGCTGGACGTTTGTCTTTTTTGCTCCAGACAGCGCCGAAAGTGAAAAAAGGTGCTTTTGCGGATAGAGTCCTCAGGAAAGCAGAGAGGGCCAAATTGTCTGGGGCATTTGAAGGGGTTCCAGGAGGCAGTGAGGACCAGCATCACTTTTCCCCACTGGCACTTTAGCTGTGGCAGCAAAAGCTGGACGTTTGTCTTTTTTGCTCCAGAGAGCGCCGAAAGTGAAAAAAGGTGCTTTTGAGGATAGAGTCCTCAGGAAAGCAGAGAGGGCCAAATTGTCTGGGGCATTTGAAGGGGTTCCAGGAGGCAGTGAGAACCAGCATCACTTTTCCCCGCTGGCACCTTTGCTGTGGCAGCAAAAGCTGGACGTTTGTCTTTTTTGCTCCAGAGAGCGCCAAAAGTGAAAAAAGGTGCTTTTGAGGATAGAGTCCTCAGGAAAGCAGAGAGGGCCAAATTGTATGGGGCATTTGAAGGGGTTCCAGGAGGCAGTGAGAACCAGCATCACTTTTCCCCGCTGGCACCTTTGCTGTGGCAGCAAAAGCTGGACGTTTGTCTTTTTTGCTCCAGAGAGCGCCGAAAGTGAAAAAAGGTGCTTTTGAGGATAGAGTCCTCAGGAAAGGAGAGAGGGCCAAATTGTCTGGGGCATTTGAAGGGGTTCCAGGAGGCAGTGAGGACCAGCATCACTTTTCCCCGCTGGCACTTTAGCTGTGGCAGCAAAATCTGGACGTTTGTCTTTTTTGCTCCAGAGAGCGCCGAAAGTGAAAAAAGGTGCTTTTGAGGATAGAGTCCGCAGGAAAGCAGAGAGGGCCAAATTGTCTGGGGCTTTTAAAGGGGTTCCAGGAGGCAGTGAGAACCAGCATCAATTTTCCCCGCTGGCACCTTTGCTGTGGCAGCAAAAGCTGGACGTTTGTCTTTTTTGCTCCAGACAGCGCCGAAAGTGAAAAAAGGTGCTTTTGAGGACAGAGACCTCAGGAAAGCAGAGAGGGCCAAATTGTCTGGGGCATTTGAAGGGGTTCCAGGAGGCAGTGAGGACCAGCATCACTTTTCCCCGCTGGCACCTTTGCTGTGGCAGCAAAAGCTGGACGTTTGTCTTTTTTGCTCCAGACAGCGCCGAAAGTGAAAAAAGGTGCTTTTGCGGATAGAGTCCTCAGGAAAGCAGAGAGGGCCAAATTGTCTGGGGCATTTGAAGGGGTTCCAGGAGGCAGTGAGGACCAGCATCACTTTTCCCCGCTGGCACTTTTGCTGTGGCAGCAAAAGCTGGACGTTTGTCTTTTTTGCTCCAGACAGCGCCGAAAGTGAAAAAAGGTGCTTTTGCGGATAGAGTCCTCAGGAAAGCAGAGAGGGCCAAATTGTCTGGGGCATTTGAAGGGGTTCCAGGAGGCAGTGAGGACCAGCATCACTTTTCCCCGCTGGCACTTTAGCTGTGGCAGCAAAAGCTGGACGTTTGTCTTTTTTGCTCCAGAGAGCGCCGAAAGTGAAAAAAGGTGCTTTTGAGGATAGAGTCCGCAGGAAAGCAGAGAGGGCCAAATTGTCTGGGGCATTTGAAGGGGTTCCAGGAGGCAGTGAGGACCAGCACCACTTTTCCCTGCTGGCACTTTAGCTGTAACAGCAAAAGCTGGACGTTTGTCTTTTTTGCTCCAGACAGCGCCGAAAGTGAAAAAAGGTGCTTTTGAGGATAGAGTCCTCAGGAAAGCAGAGAGGGCCAAATTGTCTGGGGCATTTGAAGGGGTTCCAGGAGGCAGTGAGGACCAGCACAACTTTTCCCCTCTGGCACTTTAGCTGTGGCAGCAAAAGCTGGACGTTTGTCTTTTTTGCTCCAGACAGCGCCGAAAGTGAAAAAAGGTGCTTTTGAGGATACAGTCCGCAGGAAAGCAGAGAGGGCCAAATTGTCTGGGGCATTTGAAGGGGTTCCAGGAGGCAGTGAGGACCAGCATCACTTTTCCCCGCTGGCACCTTTGCTGTGGCAGCAAAAGCTGGACGTTTGTCTTTTTTGCTCCAGACAGCGCCGAAAGTGAAAAAAGGTGCTTTTGCGGATAGAGTCCTCAGGAAAGCAGAGAGGGCCAAATTGTCTGGGGCATTTGAAGGGGTTCCAGGAGGCAGTGAGGACCAGCATCACTTTTCCCCACTGGCACTTTAGCTGTGGCAGCAAAAGCTGGACGTTTGTCTTTTTTGCTCCAGAGAGCGCCGAAAGTGAAAAAAGGTGCTTTTGAGGATAGAGTCCTCAGGAAAGCAGAGAGGGCCAAATTGTCTGGGGCATTTGAAGGGGTTCCAGGAGGCAGTGAGAACCAGCATCACTTTTCCCCGCTGGCACCTTTGCTGTGGCAGCAAAAGCTGGACGTTTGTCTTTTTTGCTCCAGAGAGCGCCAAAAGTGAAAAAAGGTGCTTTTGAGGATAGAGTCCTCAGGAAAGCAGAGAGGGCCAAATTGTATGGGGCATTTGAAGGGGTTCCAGGAGGCAGTGAGAACCAGCAT
Source organism: Vanellus vanellus (assembly GCF_965231255.1). Classification (NCBI taxonomy): domain Eukaryota; kingdom Metazoa; phylum Chordata; class Aves; order Charadriiformes; family Charadriidae; genus Vanellus; species Vanellus vanellus. Next base: position 106,902 of record NW_028128621.1, on the reverse strand, counting down.
CACTTTTCCCCGCTGGCACCTTTGCTGTGGCAGCAAAAGCTGGACGTTTGTCTTTTTTGCTCCAGAGAGCGCCGAAAGTGAAAAAAGGTGCTTTTGAGGATAGAGTCCTCAGGAAAGGAGAGAGGGCCAAATTGTCTGGGGCATTTGAAGGGGTTCCAGGAGGCAGTGAGGACCAGCATCACTTTTCCCCGCTGGCACTTTAGCTGTGGCAGCAAAATCTGGACGTTTGTCTTTTTTGCTCCAGACAGCGCCGAAAGTGAAAAAAGGTGCTTTTGAGGATAGAGTCCTCAGGAAAGCAGAGAGGGCCAAATTGTCTGGGGCATTTAAAGGGGTTCCAGGAGGCAGTTAGAACCAGCATCACTTTTCCCCGCTGGCACCTTTGCTGTGGCAGCAAAAGCTGGACGTTTGTCTTTTTTGCTCCAGAGAGCGCCGAAAGTGAAAAAAGGTGCTTTTGCGGATAGAGTCCTCAGGAAAGCAGAGAGGGCCAAATTGTCTGAGGCATTTGAAGGGGTTCCAGGAGGCAGTGAGAAGCAGCATCACTTTTCCCCGCTGGCACCTTTGCTGTGGCAGCAAAAGCTGGACGTTTGTCTTTTTTGCTCCCGACAGCGCTGAAAGTGAAAAAAGGTGCTTTTGCGGATAGAGTCCTCAGGAAAGCAGAGAGGGCCAAATTGTCTGGGGCATTTGAAGGGGTTCCAGGAGGCAGTGAGGACCAGCATCACTTTTCCCCGCTGGCACTTTAGCTGTGGCAGCAAAATCTGAACGTTTGTCTTTTTTGCTCCAGAGAGCGCCGAAAGTGAAAAAAGGTGCTTTTGCGGATAGAGTCCTCAGGAAAGCAGAGAGGGCCAAATTGTCTGGGGCATTTGAAGGGGTTCCAGGAGGCAGTGAGGACCAGCATCACTTTTCCCCGCTGGCACCTTTGCTGTGGCAGCAAAAGCTGGACGTTTGTCTTTTTTGCTCCAGAGAGCACCGAAAGTGAAAAAAGGTGCTTTTGAGGATAGAGTCCTCAGGAAAGTAGAGAGGGCCAAATAGTCTGGGGCATTTGAAGGGGTTCCAGGAGGCAGTGAGGACCAGCATCACTTTTCCCCGCTGGCACTTTAGCTGTGGCAGCAAAATCTGAACGTTTGTCTTTTTTGCTCCAGACAGCGCCGAAAGTGAAAAAAGGTGCTTTTGAGGATAGAGTCCTCAGGAAAGCAGAGAGGGCCAAATTGTCTGGGGCATTTGAAGGGGTTCCAGGAGGCAGTGAGGACCAGCATCACTTTTCCCCGCTGGCACCTTTGCTGTGGCAGCAAAAGCTGGACGTTTGTCTTTTTTGCTCCAGAGAGCGCCAAAAGTGAAAAAAGGTGCTTTTGAGGATAGAGTCCTCAGGAAAGCAGAGAGGGCCAAATTGTATGGGGCATTTAAAGGGGTTCCAGGAGGCAGTGAGAACCAGCATCACTTTTCCCCGCTGGCACCTTTGCTGTGGCAGCAAAAGCTGGACGTTTGTCTTTTTTGCTCCAGAGAGCGCCGAAAGTGAAAAAAGGTGCTTTTGAGGATAGAGTCCTCAGGAAAGCAGAGAGGGCCAAATTGTCTGGGGCATTTGAAAAGGTTCCAGTAGGCAGTGAGAACCAGCATCACTTTTCCCCGCTGGCACTTTAGCTGTGGCAGCAAAATCTGGACGTTTGTCTTTTTTCTCCAGACAGCGCCGAAAGTGAAAAAAGGTGCTTTTGAGGATAGAGTCCGCAGGAAAGCAGAGAGGGCCAAATTGTCTGGGGCTTTTAAAGGGGTTCCAGGAGGCAGTGAGAACCAGCATCAATTTTCCCCGCTGGCACCTTTGCTGTGGCAGCAAAAGCTGGACGTTTGTCTTTTTTGCTCCAGACAGCGCCGAAAGTGAAAAAAGGTGCTTTTGAGGATAGAGTCCTCAGGAAAGCAGAGAGGGCCAAATTGTCTGGGGCATTTGAAGGGGTTCCAGGAGGCAGTGAGGACCAGCATCACTTTTCCCCGCTGGCACCTTTGCTGTGGCAGCAAAAGCTGGACGTTTGTCTTTTTTGCTCCAGACAGCGCCGAAAGTGAAAAAAGGTGCTTTTGAGGATAGACTCCTCAGGAAAGCAGAGAGGGCCAAATTGTCTGGGGCATTTGAAGGGGTTCCAGGAGGCAGTGAGAAGCAGCATCACTTTTCCCGCTGGCACCTTTGCTGTGGCAGCAAAATCTGGACGTTTGTCTTTTTTGCTCCCGACAGCGCTGAAAGTGAAAAAAGGTGCTTTTGCGGATAGAGTCCTCAGGAAAGCAGAGAGGGCCAAATTGTCTGGGGCATTTGAAGGGGTTCCAGGAGGCAGTGAGGACCAGCATCACTTTTCCCCGCTGGCACTTTAGCTGTGGCAGCAAAAGCTGGACGTTTGTCTTTTTTGCTCCAGAGAGCGCCGAAAGTGAAAAAAGGTGCTTTTGAGGATAGAGTCCTCAGGAAAGCAGAGAGGGCCAAATTGTCTGGGGCATTTGAAGGGGTTCCAGGAGGCAGTGAGGACCAGCACCACTTTTCCCTGCTGGCACTTTAGCTGTAACAGCAAAAGCTGGACGTTTGTCTTTTTTGCTCCAGACAGCGCCGAAAGTGAAAAAAGGTGCTTTTGAGGATAGAGTCCTCAGGAAAGCAGAGAGGTCCAAATTGTCTGGGGCATTTGAAGGGGTTCCAGGAGGCAGTGAGGACCAGCACAACTTTTCCCCTCTGGCACTTTAGCTGTGGCAGCAAAAGCTGGACGTTTGTCTTTTTTGCTCCAGACAGCGCCGAAAGTGAAAAAAGGTGCTTTTGAGGATAGAGTCCTCAGGAAAGCAGAGAGGGCCAAATTGTCTGGGGCATTTAAAGGGGTTCCAGGAGGCAGTTAGAACCAGCATCACTTTTCCCCGCTGGCACCTTTGCTGTGGCAGCAAAAGCTGGACGTTTGTCTTTTTTGCTCCAGAGAGCGCCGAAAGTGAAAAAAGGTGCTTTTGCGGATAGAGTCCTCAGGAAAGCAGAGAGGGCCAAATTGTCTGAGGCATTTGAAGGGGTTCCAGGAGGCAGTGAGAAGCAGCATCACTTTTCCCCGCTGGCACCTTTGCTGTGGCAGCAAAAGCTGGACGTTTGTCTTTTTTGCTCCCGACAGCGCTGAAAGTGAAAAAAGGTGCTTTTGCGGATAGAGTCCTCAGGAAAGCAGAGAGGGCCAAATTGTCTGGGGCATTTGAAGGGGTTCCAGGAGGCAGTGAGGACCAGCATCACTTTTCCCCGCTGGCACTTTAGCTGTGGCAGCAAAATCTGAACGTTTGTCTTTTTTGCTCCAGAGAGCGCCGAAAGTGAAAAAAGGTGCTTTTGCGGATAGAGTCCTCAGGAAAGCAGAGAGGGCCAAATTGTCTGGGGCATTTGAAGGGGTTCCAGGAGGCAGTGAGGACCAGCATCACTTTTCCCCGCTGGCACCTTTGCTGTGGCAGCAAAAGCTGGACGTTTGTCTTTTTTGCTCCAGAGAGCACCGAAAGTGAAAAAAGGTGCTTTTGAGGATAGAGTCCTCAGGAAAGTAGAGAGGGCCAAATAGTCTGGGGCATTTGAAGGGGTTCCAGGAGGCAGTGAGGACCAGCATCACTTTTCCCCGCTGGCACTTTAGCTGTGGCAGCAAAATCTGAACGTTTGTCTTTTTTGCTCCAGACAGCGCCGAAAGTGAAAAAAGGTGCTTTTGCGGATAGAGTCCTCAGGAAAGCAGAGAGGGCCAAATTGTCTGGGGCATTTGAAGGGGTTCCAGGAGGCAGTGAGGACCAGCATCACTTTTCCCCGCTGGCACCTTTGCTGTGGCAGCAAAAGCTGGACGTTTGTCTTTTTTGCTCCAGAGAGCGCCAAAAGTGAAAAAAGGTGCTTTTGAGGATAGAGTCCTCAGGAAAGCAGAGAGGGCCAAATTGTATGGGGCATTTAAAGGGGTTCCAGGAGGCAGTGAGAACCAGCATCACTTTTCCCCGCTGGCACCTTTGCTGTGGCAGCAAAAGCTGGACGTTTGTCTTTTTTGCTCCAGAGAGCGCCGAAAGTGAAAAAAGGTGCTTTTGAGGATAGAGTCCTCAGGAAAGCAGAGAGGGCCAAATTGTCTGGGGCATTTGAAAAGGTTCCAGTAGGCAGTGAGAACCAGCATCACTTTTCCCCGCTGGCACTTTAGCTGTGGCAGCAAAATCTGGACGTTTGTCTTTTTTCTCCAGACAGCGCCGAAAGTGAAAAAAGGTGCTTTTGAGGATAGAGTCCGCAGGAAAGCAGAGAGGGCCAAATTGTCTGGGGCTTTTAAAGGGGTTCCAGGAGGCAGTGAGAACCAGCATCAATTTTCCCCGCTGGCACCTTTGCTGTGGCAGCAAAAGCTGGACGTTTGTCTTTTTTGCTCCAGACAGCGCCGAAAGTGAAAAAAGGTGCTTTTGAGGATAGAGTCCTCAGGAAAGCAGAGAGGGCCAAATTGTCTGGGGCATTTGAAGGGGTTCCAGGAGGCAGTGAGGACCAGCATCACTTTTCCCCGCTGGCACCTTTGCTGTGGCAGCAAAAGCTGGACGTTTGTCTTTTTTGCTCCAGACAGCGCCGAAAGTGAAAAAAGGTGCTTTTGAGGATAGACTCCTCAGGAAAGCAGAGAGGGCCAAATTGTCTGGGGCATTTGAAGGGGTTCCAGGAGGCAGTGAGAAGCAGCATCACTTTTCCCGCTGGCACCTTTGCTGTGGCAGCAAAATCTGGACGTTTGTCTTTTTTGCTCCCGACAGCGCTGAAAGTGAAAAAAGGTGCTTTTGCGGATAGAGTCCTCAGGAAAGCAGAGAGGGCCAAATTGTCTGGGGCATTTGAAGGGGTTCCAGGAGGCAGTGAGGACCAGCATCACTTTTCCCCGCTGGCACTTTAGCTGTGGCAGCAAAAGCTGGACGTTTGTCTTTTTTGCTCCAGAGAGCGCCGAAAGTGAAAAAAGGTGCTTTTGAGGATACAGTCCTCAGGAAAGCAGAGAGGGCCAAATTGTCTGGGGCATTTGAAGGGGTTCCAGGAGGCAGTGAGGACCAGCACCACTTTTCCCTGCTGGCACTTTAGCTGTAACAGCAAAAGCTGGACGTTTGTCTTTTTTGCTCCAGACAGCGCCGAAAGTGAAAAAAGGTGCTTTTGAGGATAGAGTCCTCAGGAAAGCAGAGAGGTCCAAATTGTCTGGGGCATTTGAAGGGGTTCCAGGAGGCAGTGAGGACCAGCACAACTTTTCCCCTCTGGCACTTTAGCTGTGGCAGGAAAAGCTGGACGTTTGTCTTTTTTGCTCCAGACAGCGCCGAAAGTGAAAAAAGGTGCTTTTGAGGATACAGTCCGCAGGAAAGCAGAGAGGGCCAAATTGTCTGGGGCATTTGAAGGGGTTCCAGGAGGCAGTGAGGACCAGCATCACTTTTCCCCGCTGGCACTTTAGCTGTGGCAGCAAAACCTGGACGTTTGTCTTTTTTGCTCCAGACAGCGCCGAAAGTGAAAAAAGGTGCTTTTGCGGATAGAGTCCTCAGGAAAGCAGAGAGGGCCAAATTGTCTGGGGCATTTGAAGGGGTTCCAGGAGGCAGTGAGGACCAGCATCACTTTTCCCCACTGGCACTTTAGCTGTGGCAGCAAAAGCTGGACGTTTGTCTGTTTTGCTCCAGAGAGCGCCGAAAGTGAAAAAAGGTGCTTTTGAGGATAGAGTCCTCAGGAAAGCAGAGAGGGCCAAATTGTCTGGGGCATTTGAAGGGGTTCCAGGAGGCAGTGAGGACCAGCATCACTTTTCCCTGCTGGCACTTTAGCTGTGGCAGCAAAAGCTGGACGTTTGTCTTTTTTGCTCCTGACAGCGCCGAAAGTGAAAAAAGGTGCTTTTGAGGATAGAGTCCTCAGGAAAGCAGAGAGGGCCAAATTGTCTGGGGCATTTGAAGGGGTTCCAGGAGGCAGTGAGGACCAGCATCACTTTTCCCCGCTGGCACCTTTGCTGTGGCAGCAAAAGCTGGACTTTTTTTTTTTTTGCTCCAGAGAGCGCCAAAAGTGAAAAAAGGTGCTTTTGCGGATAGAGTCCTCAGGAAAGCAGAGAGGGCCAAATTGTATGGGGCATTTGAAGGGGTTCCAGGAGGCAGTGAGGACCAGCATCACTTTTCCCCGCTGGCACCTTTGCTGTGGCAGCAAAAGCTGGACGTTTGTCTTTTTTGCTCCAGAGAGCGCCAAAAGTGAAAAAAGGTGCTTTTGAGGATAGAGTCCTCAGGAAAGCAGAGAGGGCCAAATTGTATGGGGCATTTAAAGGGGTTCCAGGAGGCAGTGAGAACCAGCATCACTTTTCCCCGCTGGCACCTTTGCTGTGGCAGCAAAAGCTGGACGTTTGTCTTTTTTGCTCCAGAGAGCACCGAAAGTGAAAAAAGGTGCTTTTGAGGATAGAGTCCTCAGGAAAGCAGAGAGGGCCAAATTGTCTGGGGCATTTGAAGGGGTTCCAGGAGGCAGTGAGGACCAGCATCACTTTTCCCCGCTGGCACTTTAGCTGTAACAGCAAAAGCTGGACGTTTGTCTTTTTTGCTCCAGAGAGCGCCGAAAGTGAAAAAAGGTGCTTTTGAGGATAGAGTCCTCAGGAAAGCAGAGAGGGCCAAATTGTCTGGGGCATTTGAAAAGGTTCCAGTAGGCAGTGAGAACCAGCATCACTTTTCCCCGCTGGCACTTTAGCTGTGGCAGCAAAATCTGGACGTTTGTCTTTTTTGCTCCAGACAGCGCCGAAAGTGAAAAAAGGTGCTTTTGAGGATAGAGTCCTCAGGAAAGCAGAGAGGGCCAAATTGTCTGGGGCTTTTAAAGGGGTTCCAGGAGGCAGTGAGAACCAGCATCACTTTTCCCCGCTGGCACCTTTGCTGTGGCAGCAAAAGCTGGACGTTTGTCTTTTTTGCTCCAGACAGCGCCGAAAGTGAAAAAAGGTGCTTTTGAGGATAGAGTCCTCAGGAAAGCAGAGAGGGCCAAATTGTCTGGGGCATTTGAAGGGGTTCCAGGAGGCAGTGAGGACCAGCATCACTTTTCCCCGCTGGCACCTTTGCTGTGGCAGCAAAAGCTGGACGTTTGTCTTTTTTGCTCCAGAGAGCGCCGAAAGTGAAAAAAGGTGCTTTTGCGAATAGAGTCCTCAGGAAAGCAGAGAGGGCCAAATTGTATGGGGCATTTAAAGGGGTTCCAGGAGGCAGTGAGAACCAGTATCTCTCTTCCCCGCTGGCACCTTTGCTGTGGCAGCAAAAGCTGGACGTTTGTCTTTTTTGCTCCAGAGAGCGGCAAAACTGAAAAAGGTGCTTTTGCGGATAGAGTCCTCAGGAAAGCAGAGAGGGCCAAATTGTCTGGGGCATTTGAAGGGGTTCCAGGAGGCAGTGAGGACCAGCATCACTTTTCCCCGCTGGCACTTTAGCTGTGGCAGCAAAAGCTGGATGTTTGTCTTTTTTGCTCCAGGCAGCGCCAAAAGTGAAAAAAGGTGCTTTTGCGGATAGAGTCCTCAGGAAAGCAGACAGGGCCAAATTGTCTGGGGCATTTGAAGGGGTTCCAGGAGGCAGTGAGGACCAGCACCACTTTTCCCCGCTGGCACTTTAGCTGTAACAGCAAAAGCTGGACGTTTGTCTTTTTTGCTCCAGAGAGCGCCGAAAGTGAAAAGAGGTGCTTTTGAGGATAGAGTCCTCAGGAAAGCAGAGAGGGCCAAATTGTCTGGGGCATTTGAAGGGGTTCCAGGAGGCAGTGAGGACCAGCAACTTTTCCCCTCTGGCACTTTAGCTGTGGCAGCAAAATCTGGACGTTTGTCTTTTTTGCTCCAGACAGCGCCGAAAGTGAAAAAAGGTGCTTTTGAGGATAGAGTCCTCAGGAAAGCAGAGAGGGCCAAATTGTCTGGGGCATTTGAAGGGGTTCCAGGAGGCAGTGAGAACCAGCATCACTTTTCCCCGCTGGCACCTTTGCTGTGGCAGCAAAAGCTGGACGTTTGTCTTTTTTGCTCCAGAGAGCGCCAAAAGTGAAAAAAGGTGCTTTTGAGGATATAGTCCTCAGGAAAGCAGAGAGGGCCAAATTGTATGGGGCATTTGAAGGGGTTCCAGGAGGCAGTGAGAACCAGCATCACTTTTCCCCGCTGGCACCTTTGCTGTGGCAGCAAAAGCTGGACGTTTGTCTTTTTTGCTCCAGAGAGCGCCGAAAGTGAAAAAAGGTGCTTTTGAGGATAGAGTCCTCAGGAAAGGAGAGAGGGCCAAATTGTCTGGGGCATTTGAAGGGGTTCCAGGAGGCAGTGAGGACCAGCATCACTTTTCCCCGCTGGCACTTTAGCTGTGGCAGCAAAATCTGGACGTTTGTCTTTTTTGCTCCAGACAGCGCCGAAAGTGAAAAAAGGTTCTTTTGAGGATAGAGTCCTCAGGAAAGCAGAGAGGGCCAAATTGTCTGGGGCATTTAAAGGGGTTCCAGGAGGCAGTTAGAACCAGCATCACTTTTCCCCGCTGGCACCTTTGCTGTGGCAGCAAAAGCTGGACGTTTGTCTTTTTTGCTCCAGAGAGCGCCGAAAGTGAAAAAAGGTGCTTTTGCGGATAGAGTCCTCAGGAAAGCAGAGAGGGCCAAATTGTCTGAGGCATTTGAAGGGGTTCCAGGAGGCAGTGAGAAGCAGCATCACTTTTCCCCGCTGGCACCTTTGCTGTGGCAGCAAAAGCTGGACGTTTGTCTTTTTTGCTCCCGACAGCGCTGAAAGTGAAAAAAGGTGCTTTTGCGGATAGAGTCCTCAGGAAAGCAGAGAGGGCCAAATTGTCTGGGGCATTTGAAGGGGTTCCAGGAGGCAGTGAGGACCAGCACCACTTTTCCCTGCTGGCACTTTAGCTGTAACAGCAAAAGCTGGACGTTTGTCTTTTTTGCTCCAGACAGCGCCGAAAGTGAAAAAAGGTGCTTTTGAGGATAGAGTCCTCAGGAAAGCAGAGAGGTCCAAATTGTCTGGGGCATTTGAAGGGGTTCCAGGAGGCAGTGAGGACCAGCACAACTTTTCCCCTCTGGCACTTTAGCTGTGGCAGCAAAAGCTGGACGTTTGTCTTTTTTGCTCCAGACAGCGCCGAAAGTGAAAAAAGGTGCTTTTGAGGATACAGTCCGCAGGAAAGCAGAGAGGGCCAAATTGTCTGGGGCATTTGAAGGGGTTCCAGGAGGCAGTGAGGACCAGCATCACTTTTCCCCGCTGGCACTTTAGCTGTGGCAGCAAAACCTGGACGTTTGTCTTTTTTGCTCCAGACAGCGCCGAAAGTGAAAAAAGGTGCTTTTGCGGATAGAGTCCTCAGGAAAGCAGAGAGGGCCAAATTGTCTGGGGCATTTGAAGGGGTTCCAGGAGGCAGTGAGGACCAGCATCACTTTTCCCCACTGGCACTTTAGCTGTGGCAGCAAAAGCTGGACGTTTGTCTGTTTTGCTCCAGAGAGCGCCGAAAGTGAAAAAAGGTGCTTTTGAGGATAGAGTCCTCAGGAAAGCAGAGAGGGCCAAATTGTCTGGGGCATTTGAAGGGGTTCCAGGAGGCAGTGAGGACCAGCATCACTTTTCCCCGCTGGCACTTTAGCTGTGGCAGCAAAAGCTGGACGTTTGTCTTTTTTGCTCCAGACAGCGCCGAAAGTGAAAAAAGGTGCTTTTGAGGATAGAGTCCTCAGGAAAGCAGAGAGGGCCAAATTGTCTGGGGCATTTGAAGGGGTTCCAGGAGGCAGTGAGGACCAGCATCACTTTTCCCCGCTGGCACTTTTGCTGTGGCAGCAAAAGCTGGACGTTTGTCTTTTTTGCTCCAGAGAGCGCCAAAAGTGAAAAAAGGTGCTTTTGCGGATAGAGTCCTCAGGAAAGCAGAGAGGGCCAAATTGTATGGGGCATTTGAAGGGGTTCCAGGAGGCAGTGAGGACCAGCATCACTTTTCCCCGCTGGCACCTTTGCTGTGGCAGCAAAAGCTGGACGTTTGTCTTTTTTGCTCCAGAGAGCGCCAAAAGTGAAAAAAGGTGCTTTTGAGGATAGAGTCCTCAGGAAAGCAGAGAGGGCCAAATTGTATGGGGCATTTAAAGGGGTTCCAGGAGGCAGTGAGAACCAGCATCACTTTTCCCCGCTGGCACCTTTGCTGTGGCAGCAAAAGCTGGACGTTTGTCTTTTTTGCTCCAGAGAGCACCGAAAGTGAAAAAAGGTGCTTTTGAGGATAGAGTCCTCAGGAAAGCAGAGAGGGCCAAATTGTCTGGGGCATTTGAAGGGGTTCCAGGAGGCAGTGAGGACCAGCATCACTTTTCCCCGCTGGCACTTTAGCTGTAACAGCAAAAGCTGGACGTTTGTCTTTTTTGCTCCAGAGAGCGCCGAAAGTGAAAAAAGGTGCTTTTGAGGATAGAGTCCTCAGGAAAGCAGAGAGGGCCAAATTGTCTGGGGCATTTGAAAAGGTTCCAGTAGGCAGTGAGAACCAGCATCACTTTTCCCCGCTGGCACTTTAGCTGTGGCAGCAAAATCTGGACGTTTGTCTTTTTTGCTCCAGACAGCGCCGAAAGTGAAAAAAGGTGCTTTTGAGGATAGAGTCCTCAGGAAAGCAGAGAGGGCCAAATTGTCTGGGGCTTTTAAAGGGGTTCCAGGAGGCAGTGAGAACCAGCATCACTTTTCCCCGCTGGCACCTTTGCTGTGGCAGCAAAAGCTGGACGTTTGTCTTTTTTGCTCCAGACAGCGCCGAAAGTGAAAAAAGGTGCTTTTGAGGATAGAGTCCTCAGGAAAGCAGAGAAGGCCAAATTGTCTGGGGCATTTGAAGGGGTTCCAGGAGGCAGTGAGGACCAGCATCACTTTTCCCCGCTGGCACCTTTGCTGTGGCAGCAAAAGCTGGACGTTTGTCTTTTTTGCTCCAGAGAGCGCCGAAAGTGAAAAAAGGTGCTTTTGCGAATAGAGTCCTCAGGAAAGCAGAGAGGGCCAAATTGTATGGGGCATTTAAAGGGGTTCCAGGAGGCAGTGAGAACCAGTATCTCTCTTCCCCGCTGGCACCTTTGCTGTGGCAGCAAAAGCTGGACGTTTGTCTTTTTTGCTCCAGAGAGCGGCAAAACTGAAAAAGGTGCTTTTGCGGATAGAGTCCTCAGGAAAGCAGAGAGGGCCAAATTGTCTGGGGCATTTGAAGGGGTTCCAGGAGGCAGTGAGGACCAGCATCACTTTTCCCCGCTGGCACTTTAGCTGTGGCAGCAAAAGCTGGATGTTTGTCTTTTTTGCTCCAGGCAGCGCCAAAAGTGAAAAAAGGTGCTTTTGCGGATAGAGTCCTCAGGAAAGCAGACAGGGCCAAATTGTCTGGGGCATTTGAAGGGGTTCCAGGAGGCAGTGAGGACCAGCACCACTTTTCCCCGCTGGCACTTTAGCTGTAACAGCAAAAGCTGGACGTTTGTCTTTTTTGCTCCAGAGAGCGCCGAAAGTGAAAAGAGGTGCTTTTGAGGATAGAGTCCTCAGGAAAGCAGAGAGGGCCAAATTGTCTGGGGCATTTGAAGGGGTTCCAGGAGGCAGTGAGGACCAGCAACTTTTCCCCTCTGGCACTTTAGCTGTGGCAGCAAAATCTGGACGTTTGTCTTTTTTGCTCCAGACAGCGCCGAAAGTGAAAAAAGGTGCTTTTGAGGATAGAGTCCTCAGGAAAGCAGAGAGGGCCAAATTGTCTGGGGCATTTGAAGGGGTTCCAGGAGGCAGTGAGGACCAGCATCACTTTTCCCTGCTGGCACTTTAGCTGTGGCAGCAAAAGCTGGACGTTTGTCTTTTTTGCTCCTGACAGCGCCGAAAGTGAAAAAAGGTGCTTTTGAGGATAGAGTCCTCAGGAAAGCAGAGAGGGCCAAATTGTCTGGGGCATTTGAAGGGGTTCCAGGAGGCAGTGAGAACCAGCATCACTTTTCCCCGCTGGCACCTTTGCTGTGGCAGCAAAAGCTGGACGTTTGTCTTTTTTGCTCCAGAGAGCGCCAAAAGTGAAAAAAGGTGCTTTTGAGGATAGAGTCCTCAGGAAAGCAGAGAGGGCCAAATTGTCTGGGGCATTTGAAGGGGTTCCAGGAGGCAGTGAGGACCAGCATCACTTTTCCCCGCTGGCACCCTTGCTGTGGCAGCAAAAGCTGGACGTTTGTCTTTTTTGCTCCAGAGAGCGCCGAAAGTGAAAAAAGGTGCTTTTGAGGATAGAGTCCTCAGGAAAGGAGAGAGGGCCAAATTGTCTGGGGCATTTGAAGGGGTTCCAGGAGGCAGTGAGGACCAGCATCACTTTTCCCCGCTGGCACTTTAGCTGTGGCAGCAAAATCTGGACGTTTGTCTTTTTTGCTCCAGACAGCGCCGAAAGTGAAAAAAGGTTCTTTTGAGGATAGAGTCCTCAGGAAAGCAGAGAGGGCCAAATTGTCTGGGGCATTTAAAGGGGTTCCAGGAGGCAGTTAGAACCAGCATCACTTTTCCCCGCTGGCACCTTTGCTGTGGCAGCAAAAGCTGGACGTTTGTCTTTTTTGCTCCAGAGAGCGCCGAAAGTGAAAAAAGGTGCTTTTGCGGATAGAGTCCTCAGGAAAGCAGAGAGGGCCAAATTGTCTGAGGCATTTGAAGGGGTTCCAGGAGGCAGTGAGAAGCAGCATCACTTTTCCCCGCTGGCACCTTTGCTGTGGCAGCAAAAGCTGGACGTTTGTCTTTTTTGCTCCCGACAGCGCTGAAAGTGAAAAAAGGTGCTTTTGCGGATAGAGTCCTCAGGAAAGCAGAGAGGGCCAAATTGTCTGGGGCATTTGAAGGGGTTCCAGGAGGCAGTGAGGACCAGCATCACTTTTCCCCGCTGGCACCTTTGCTGTGGCAGCAAAAGCTGGACGTTTGTCTTTTTTGCTCCAGAGAGCGCCAAAAGTGAAAAAAGGTGCTTTTGAGGATAGAGTCCTCAGGAAAGCAGAGAGGGCCAAATTGTATGGGGCATTTAAAGGGGTTCCAGGAGGCAGTGAGAACCAGCATCACTTTTCCCCGCTGGCACCTTTGCTGTGGCAGCAAAAGCTGGACGTTTGTCTTTTTTGCTCCAGAGAGCACCGAAAGTGAAAAAAGGTGCTTTTGAGGATAGAGTCCTCAGGAAAGCAGAGAGGGCCAAATTGTCTGGGGCATTTGAAGGGGTTCCAGGAGGCAGTGAGGACCAGCATCACTTTTCCCCGCTGGCACTTTAGCTGTAACAGCAAAAGCTGGACGTTTGTCTTTTTTGCTCCAGAGAGCGCCGAAAGTGAAAAAAGGTGCTTTTGAGGATAGAGTCCTCAGGAAAGCAGAGAGGGCCAAATTGTCTGGGGCATTTGAAAAGGTTCCAGTAGGCAGTGAGAACCAGCATCACTTTTCCCCGCTGGCACTTTAGCTGTGGCAGCAAAATCTGGACGTTTGTCTTTTTTGCTCCAGACAGCGCCGAAAGTGAAAAAAGGTGCTTTTGAGGATAGAGTCCGCAGGAAAGCAGAGAGGGCCAAATTGTCTGGGGCTTTTAAAGGGGTTCCAGGAGGCAGTGAGAACCAGCATCACTTTTCCCCGCTGGCACCTTTGCTGTGGCAGCAAAAGCTGGACGTTTGTCTTTTTTGCTCCAGACAGCGCCGAAAGTGAAAAAAGGTGCTTTTGAGGATAGAGTCCTCAGGAAAGCAGAGAGGGCCAAATTGTCTGGGGCATTTGAAGGGGTTCCAGGAGGCAGTGAGGACCAGCATCACTTTTCCCCGCTGGCACCTTTGCTGTGGCAGCAAAAGCTGGACGTTTGTCTTTTTTGCTCCAGACAGCGCCGAAAGTGAAAAAAGGTGCTTTTGAGGATAGACTCCTCAGGAAAGCAGAGAGGGCCAAATTGTCTGGGGCATTTGAAGGGGTTCCAGGAGGCAGTGAGAAGCAGCATCACTTTTCCCCGCTGGCACCTTTGCTGTGGCAGCAAAATCTGGACGTTTGTCTTTTTTGCTCCCGACAGCGCTGCAAGTGAAAAAAGGTGCTTTTGCGGATAGAGTCCTCAGGAAAGCAGAGAGGGCCAAATTGTCTGGGGCATTTGAAGGGGTTCCAGGAGGCAGTGAGGACCAGCATCACTTTTCCCCGCTGGCACTTTAGCTGTGGCAGCAAAAGCTGGACGTTTGTCTTTTTTGCTCCAGAGAGCGCCGAAAGTGAAAAAAGGTGCTTTTGAGGATAGAGTCCGCAGGAAAGCAGAGAGGGCCAAATTGTCTGGGGCATTTGAAGGGGTTCCAGGAGGCAGTGAGGACCAGCACCACTTTTCCCTGCTGGCACTTTAGCTGTAACAGCAAAAGCTGGACGTTTGTCTTTTTTGCTCCAGACAGCGCCGAAAGTGAAAAAAGGTGCTTTTGAGGATAGAGTCCTCAGGAAAGCAGAGAGGTCCAAATTGTCTGGGGCATTTGAAGGGGTTCCAGGAGGCAGTGAGGACCAGCACAACTTTTCCCCTCTGGCACTTTAGCTGTGGCAGCAAAAGCTGGACGTTTGTCTTTTTTGCTCCAGACAGCGCCGAAAGTGAAAAAAGGTGCTTTTCAGGATACAGTCCGCAGGAAAGCAGAGAGTGCCAAATTGTCTGGGGCATTTGAAGGGGTTCCAGGAGGCAGTGAGGACCAGCATCACTTTTCCCCGCTGGCACTTTAGCTGTGGCAGCAAAACCTGGACGTTTGTCTTTTTTGCTCCAGACAGCGCCGAAAGTGAAAAAAGGTGCTTTTGCGGATAGAGTCCTCAGGAAAGCAGAGAGGGCCAAATTGTCTGGGGCATTTGAAGGGGTTCCAGGAGGCAGTGAGGACCAGCATCACTTTTCCCCACTGGCACTTTAGCTGTGGCAGCAAAAGCTGGACGTTTGTCTGTTTTGCTCCAGAGAGCGCCGAAAGTGAAAAAAGGTGCTTTTGAGGATAGAGTCCTCAGGAAAGCAGAGAGGGCCAAATTGTCTGGGGCATTTGAAGGGGTTCCAGGAGGCAGTGAGGACCAGCATCACTTTTCCCTGCTGGCACTTTAGCTGTGGCAGCAAAAGCTGGACGTTTGTCTTTTTTGCTCCTGACAGCGCCGAAAGTGAAAAAAGGTGCTTTTGCGGATAGAGTCCTCAGGAAAGCAGAGAGGGCCAAATTGTCTGGGGCATTTGAAGGGGTTCCAGGAGGCAGTGAGAAGCAGCATCACTTTTCCCCGCTGGCACCTTTGCTGTGGCAGCAAAAGCTGGACGTTTGTCTTTTTTGCTCCAGAGAGCGCCGAAAGTGAAAAAAGGTGCTTTTGCGGATAGAGTCCTCAGGAAAGCAGAGAGGGCCAAATTGTATGGGGCATTTGAAGGGGTTCCAGGAGGCAGTGAGGACCAGCATCACTTTTCCCCGCTGGCACCTTTGCTGTGGCAGCAAAAGCTGGACGTTTGTCTTTTTTGCTCCAGAGAGCGCCAAAAGTGAAAAAAGGTGCTTTTGAGGATAGAGTCCTCAGGAAAGCAGAGAGGGCCAAATTGTATGGGGCATTTAAAGGGGTTCCAGGAGGCAGTGAGAACCAGCATCACTTTTCCCCGCTGGCACCTTTGCTGTGGCAGCAAAAGCTGGACGTTTGTCTTTTTTGCTCCAGAGAGCACCGAAAGTGAAAAAAGGTGCTTTTGAGGATAGAGTCCTCAGGAAAGCAGAGAGGGCCAAATTGTCTGGGGCATTTGAAGGGGTTCCAGGAGGCAGTGAGGACCAGCATCACTTTTCCCCGCTGGCACTTTAGCTGTAACAGCAAAAGCTGGACGTTTGTCTTTTTTGCTCCAGAGAGCGCCGAAAGTGAAAAAAGGTGCTTTTGAGGATAGAGTCCTCAGGAAAGCAGAGAGGGCCAAATTGTCTGGGGCATTTGAAAAGGTTCCAGTAGGCAGTGAGAACCAGCATCACTTTTCCCCGCTGGCACTTTAGCTGTGGCAGCAAAATCTGGACGTTTGTCTTTTTTGCTCCAGACAGCGCCGAAAGTGAAAAAAGGTGCTTTTGAGGATAGAGTCCTCAGGAAAGCAGAGAGGGCCAAATTGTCTGGGGCTTTTAAAGGGGTTCCAGGAGGCAGTGAGAACCAGCATCACTTTTCCCCGCTGGCACCTTTGCTGTGGCAGCAAAAGCTGGACGTTTGTCTTTTTTGCTCCAGACAGCGCCGAAAGTGAAAAAAGGTGCTTTTGAGGATAGAGTCCTCAGGAAAGCAGAGAGGGCCAAATTGTCTGGGGCATTTGAAGGGGTTCCAGGAGGCAGTGAGGACCAGCATCACTTTTCCCCGCTGGCACCTTTGCTGTGGCAGCAAAAGCTGGACGTTTGTCTTTTTTGCTCCAGAGAGCGCCGAAAGTGAAAAAAGGTGCTTTTGCGGATAGAGTCCTCAGGAAAGCAGAGAGGGCCAAATTGTATGGGGCATTTAAAGGGGTTCCAGGAGGCAGTGAGAACCAGCATCTCTCTTCCCCGCTGGCACCTTTGCTGTGGCAGCAAAAGCTGGACGTTTGTCTTTTTTGCTCCAGAGAGCGGCAAAACTGAAAAAGGTGTTTTGCGGATAGAGTCCTCAGGAAAGCAGAGAGGGCCAAATTGTCTGGGGCATTTGAAGGGGTTCCAGGAGGCAGTGAGAACCAGCATCACTTTTCCCCGCTGGCACTTTAGCTGTGGCAGCAAAAGCTGGATGTTTGTCTTTTTTGCTCCAGGCAGCGCCAAAAGTGAAAAAAGGTGCTTTTGCGGATAGAGTCCTCAGGAAAGCAGACAGGGCCAAATTGTCTGGGGCATTTGAAGGGGTTCCAGGAGGCAGTGAGGACCAGCACCACTTTTCCCCGCTGGCACTTTAGCTGTAACAGCAAAAGCTGGACGTTTGTCTTTTTTGCTCCAGAGAGCGCCGAAAGTGAAAAGAGGTGCTTTTGAGGATAGAGTCCTCAGGAAAGCAGAGAGGGCCAAATTGTCTGGGGCATTTGAAGGGGTTCCAGGAGGCAGTGAGGACCAGCAACTTTTCCCCTCTGGCACTTTAGCTGTGGCAGCAAAATCTGGACGTTTGTCTTTTTTGCTCCAGACAGCGCCGAAAGTGAAAAAAGGTGCTTTTGAGGATAGAGTCCGCAGGAAAGCAGAGAGGGCCAAATTGTCTGGGGCATTTGAAGGGGTTCCAGGAGGCAGTGAGGACCAGCATCACTTTTCCCTGCTGGCACTTTAGCTGTGGCAGCAAAAGCTGGACGTTTGTCTTTTTTGCTCCAGAGAGCGCCAAAAGTGAAAAAAGGTGCTTTTGAGGATAGAGTCCTCAGGAAAGGAGAGAGGGCCAAATTGTCTGGGGCATTTGAAGGGGTTCCAGGAGGCAGTGAGGACCAGCATCACTTTTCCCCGCTGGCACCTTTGCTGTGGCAGCAAAAGCTGGACGTTTGTCTTTTTTGCTCCAGACAGCGCCGAAAGTGAAAAAAGGTGCTTTTGCGGATAGAGTCCTCAGGAAAGCAGAGAGGGCCAAATTGTATGGGGCATTTGAAGGGGTTCCAGGAGGCAGTGAGGACCAGCATCACTTTTCCCCGCTGGCACTTTAGCTGTGGCAGCAAAAGCTGGACGTTTGTCTTTTTTGCTCCAGAGAGCGCCAAAAGTGAAAAAAGGTGCTTTTGAGGATAGAGTCCTCAGGAAAGCAGAGAGGGCCAAATTGTCTGGGGCATTTGAAGGGGTTCCAGGAGACAGTGAGGACCAGCATCACTTTTCCCCGCTGGCACCTTTGCTGTGGCAGCAAAAGCTGGACGTTTGTCTTTTTTGCTCCAGACAGCGCCGAAAGTGAAAAAAGGTGCTTTTGCGGATAGAGTCCTCAGGAAAGCAGAGAGGGCCAAATTGTATAGGGCATTTAAAGGGGTTCCAGGAGGCAGTGAGAACCAGCATCTCTCTTCCCCGCTGGCACCTTTGCTGTGGCAGCAAAAGCTGGACGTTTGTCTTTTTTGCTCCAGAGAGCGGCAAAACTGAAAAAGGTGCTTTTGCGGATAGAGTCCTCAGGAAAGCAGAGAGGGCCAAATTGTCTGGGGCATTTGAAGGGGTTCCAGGAGGCAGTGAGGACCAGCATCACTTTTCCCCGCTGGCACTTTAGCTGTGGCAGCAAAAGCTGGATGTTTGTTTTTTTTGCTCCAGGCAGCGCCAAAAGTGAAAAAAGGTGCTTTTGCGGATAGAGTCCTCAGGAAAGCAGAGAGGGCCAAATTGTCTGGGGCATTTGAAGGGGTTCCAGGAGGCAGTGAGGACCAGCACCACTTTTCCCCGCTGGCACTTTAGCTGTGGCAGCAAAATCTGGACGTTTGTCTTTTTTGCTCCAGGCAGCGCCAAAAGTGAAAAAAGGTGCTTTTGCGGATAGAGTCCTCAGGAAAGCAGAGAGGGCCAAATTGTCTGGGGCATTTGAAGGGGTTCCAGGAGGCAGTGAGGACCAGCATCACTTTTCCCCGCTGGCACTTTAGCTGTGGCAGCAAAATCTGGACGTTTGTCTTTTTTGCTCCAGAGAGCGCCAAAAGTAAAAAAAGGTGCTTTTGAGGATAGAGTGCTCAGGAAAGCAGAGAGGGCCAAATTGTCTGGGGCATTTGAAAAGGTTCCAGTAGGCAGTGAGGACCAGCACCACTTTTCCCCGCTGGCACCTTTGCTGTGGCAGCAAAAGCTGGACGTTTGTCTTTTTTGCTCCAGAGAGCGCCGAAAGTGAAAAAAGGTTCTTTTGAGGATAGAGTCCGCAGGAAAGCAGAGAGGGCCAAATTGTCTGAGGCATTTGAAGGGGTTCCAGGAGGCAGTGAGGACCAGCATCACTTTTCCCCGCTGGCACCTTTGCTGTGGCAGCAAAAGCTGGACGTTTGTCTTTTTTGCTGCAGACAGCGCCGAAAGTGAAAAAAGGTGCTTTTGAGGACAGAGACCTCAGGAAAGCAGAGAGGGCCAAATTGTCTGGGGCATTTGAAGGGGTTCCAGGAGGCAGTGAGGACCAGCATCACTTTTCCCCGCTGGCACCTTTGCTGTGGCAGGAAAAGCTGGACGTTTGTCTTTTTTGCTCCAGAGAGCGCCGAAAGTGAAAAAAGGTGCTTTTGAGGATAGAGTCCTCAGGAAAGCAGAGAGGGCCAAATTGTCTGGGGCATTTGAAGGGGTTCCAGGAGGCAGTGAGGACCAGCATCACTTTTCCCCGCTGGCACTTTTGCTGTGGCAGCAAAATCTGGACGTTTGTCTTTTTTGCTCCAGAGAGCGCCGAAAGTGAAAAAAGGTGCTTTTGAGGATAGAGTCCGCAGGAAAGCAGAGAGGGCCAAATTGTCTGGGGCATTTGAAGGGGTTCCAGGAGGCAGTGAGGACCAGCACCACTTTTCCCCGCTGGCACTTTAGCTGTAACAGCAAAAGCTGGACGTTTGTCTTTTTTGCTCCAGACAGCGCCGAAAGTGAAAAAAGGTGCTTTTGAGGATAGAGTCCTCAGGAAAGCAGAGAGGGCCAAATTGTCTGGGGCATTTGAAGGGGTTCCAGGAGGCAGTGAGGACCAGCACAACTTTTCCCCTCTGGCACTTTAGCTGTGGCAGCAAAAGCTGGACGTTTGTCTTTTTTGCTCCAGACAGCACCGAAAGTGAAAAAATGTGCTTTTGAGGATAGAGTCCGCAGGAAAGCAGAGAGGGCCAAATTGTCTGGGGCATTTGAAGGGGTTCCAGGAGGCAGTGAGGACCAGCATCACTTTTCCCCGCTGGCACTTTAGCTGTGGCAGCAAAAGCTGGACGTTTGTCTTTTTTGCTCCAGACAGCGCCGAAAGTGAAAAAAGGTGCTTTTGCGGATAGAGTCCTCAGGAAAGCAGAGAGGGCCAAATTGTCTGGGGCATTTGAAGGGGTTCCAGGAGGCAGTGAGGACCAGCATCACTTTTCCCCGCTGGCACTTTAGCTGTGGCAGCAAAAGCTGGATGTTTGTCTTTTTTGGTCCAGACAGCGCCAAAAGTGAAAAAAGGTGCTTTTGAGGATAGAGTCCTCAGGAAAGCAGAGAGGGCCAAATTGTCTGGGGCATTTGAAGGGGTTCCAGGAGGCAGTGAGGACCAGCACCACTTTTCCCCGCTGGCACATTAGCTGTAACAGCAAAAGCTGGACGTTTGTCTTTTTTGCTCCAGACAGCGCCGAAAGTGAAAAAAGGTGCTTTTGAGGATAGAGTCCTCAGGAAAGCAGAGAGGGCCAAATTGTCTGGGGCATTTGAAGGGGTTCCAGGAGGCAGTGAGGACCAGCACAACTTTTCCCCTCTGGCACTTTAGCTGTGGCAGCAAAATCTGAACGTTTGTCTTTTTTGCTCCAGACAGCGCCGAAAGTGAAAAAAGGTGCTTTTGAGGATAGAGTCCTCAGGAAAGCAGAGAGGGCCAAATTGTCTGGGGCATTTGAAGGGGTTCCAGGAGGCAGTGAGAAGCAGCATCACTTTACCCCGCTGGCACCTTTGCTGTGGCAGCAAAAGCTGGACGTTTGACTTTTTTGCTCCAGAGAGCGCCGAAAGTGAAAAAAGGTGCTTTTGAGGATAGAGTCCTCAGGAAAGGAGAGAGGGCCAAATTGTCTGGGGCATTTGAAGGGGTTCCAGGAGGCAGTGAGGACCAGCATCACTTTTCCCCGCTGGCACTTTAGCTGTGGCAGCAAAATCTGGACGTTTGTCTTTTTTGCTCCAGACAGCGCCGAAAGTGAAAAAAGGTGCTTTTGAGGATAGAGTCCTCAGGAAAGCAGAGAGGGCCAAATTGTCTGGGGCATTTAAAGGGGTTCCAGGAGGCAGTTAGAACCAGCGTCACTTTTCCCCGCTGGCACCTTTGCTGTGGCAGCAAAAGCTGGACGTTTGTCTTTTTTGCTCCAGAGAGCGCCGAAAGTGAAAAAAGGTGCTTTTGCGGATAGAGTCCTCAGGAAAGCAGAGAGGGCCAAATTGTCTGGGGCATTTGAAGGGGTTCCAGGAGGCAGTGAGAAGCAGCATCACTTTTCCCCGCTGGCACCTTTGCTGTGGCAGCAAAAGCTGGACGTTTGTCTTTTTTGCTCCCGACAGCGCTGAAAGTGAAAAAAGGTGCTTTTGCGGATAGAGTCCTCAGGAAAGCAGAGAGGGCCAAATTGTCTGGGGCATTTGAAGGGGTTCCAGGAGGCAGTGAGGACCAGCATCACTTTTCCCCGCTGGCACTTTAGCTGTGGCAGCAAAAGCTGGACGTTTGTCTTTTTTGCTCCAGAGAGCGCCGAAAGTGAAAAAAGGTGCTTTTGAGGATAGAGTCCTCAGGAAAGCAGAGAGGGCCAAATTGTCTGGGGCATTTGAAGGGGTTCCAGGAGGCAGTGAGGACCAGCACAACTTTTCCCCTCTGGCACTTTAGCTGTGGCAGCAAAAGCTGGACGTTTGTCTTTTTTGCTCCAGACAGCGCCGAAAGTGAAAAAAGGTGCTTTTGAGGATACAGTCCGCAGGAAAGCAGAGAGGGCCAAATTGTCTGGGGCATTTGAAGGGGTTCCAGGAGGCAGTGAGGACCAGCATCACTTTTCCCCGCTGGCACTTTAGCTGTGGCAGCAAAAGCTGGACGTTTGTCTTTTTTGCTCCAGAGAGCGCCAAAAGTGAAAAAAGGTGCTTTTGCGGATAGAGTCCTCAGGAAAGCAGAGAGGGCCAAATTGTCTGGGGCATTTGAAGGGGTTCCAGGAGGCAGTGAGGACCAGCACAACTTTTCCCCTCTGGCACTTTAGCTGTGGCAGCAAAAGCTGGACGTTTGTCTTTTTTGCTCCAGAGAGCGCCGAAAGTGAAAAAAGGTGCTTTTGCGGATAGAGTCCTCAGGAAAGCAGAGAGGGCCAAATTGTCTGGGGCATTTGAAGGGGTTCCAGGAGGCAGTGAGAAGCAGCATCACTTTTCCCCGCTGGCACCTTTGCTGTGGCAGCAAAAGCTGGACGTTTGTCTTTTTTGCTCCCGACAGCGCTGAAAGTGAAAAAAGGTGCTTTTGCGGATAGAGTCCTCAGGAAAGCAGAGAGGGCCAAATTGTCTGGGGCATTTGAAGGGGTTCCAGGAGGCAGTGAGGACCAGCATCACTTTTCCCCGCTGGCACTTTAGCTGTGGCAGCAAAAGCTGGACGTTTGTCTTTTTTGCTCCAGAGAGCGCCGAAAGTGAAAAAAGGTGCTTTTGAGGATAGAGTCCGCAGGAAAGCAGAGAGGGCCAAATTGTCTGGGGCATTTGAAGGGGTTCCAGGAGGCAGTGAGGACCAGCACCACTTTTCCCCGCTGGCACTTTAGCTGTAACAGCAAAAGCTGGACGTTTGTCTTTTTTGCTCCAGACAGCGCCGAAAGTGAAAAAAGGTGCTTTTGAGGATAGAGTCCTCAGGAAAGCAGAGAGGGCCAAATTGTCTGGGGCATTTGAAGGGGTTCCAGGAGGCAGTGAGGACCAGCACAACTTTTCCCCTCTGGCACTTTAGCTGTGGCAGCAAAAGCTGGACGTTTGTCTTTTTTGCTCCAGACAGCGCCGAAAGTGAAAAAAGGTGCTTTTGAGGATACAGTCCGCAGGAAAGCAGAGAGGGCCAAATTGTCTGGGGCATTTGAAGGGGTTCCAGGAGGCAGTGAGGACCAGCATCACTTTTCCCCGCTGGCACTTTAGCTGTGGCAGCAAAAGCTGGACGTTTGTCTTTTTTGCTCCAGAGAGCGCCAAAAGTGAAAAAAGGTGCTTTTGCGGATAGAGTCCTCAGGAAAGCAGAGAGGGCCAAATTGTCTGGGGCATTTGAAGGGGTTCCAGGAGGCAGTGAGGACCAGCACAACTTTTCCCCTCTGGCACTTTAGCTGTGGCAGCAAAAGCTGGACG
This sequence comes from Vanellus vanellus, assembly GCF_965231255.1. Taxonomy (NCBI): domain Eukaryota; kingdom Metazoa; phylum Chordata; class Aves; order Charadriiformes; family Charadriidae; genus Vanellus; species Vanellus vanellus. The sequence continues at coordinate 84,317 of NW_028128621.1, read as the reverse complement.
TTTGTCTTTTTTGCTCCAGACAGCGCCGAAAGTGAAAAAAGGTGCTTTTGAGGATACAGTCCGCAGGAAAGCAGAGAGGGCCAAATTGTCTGGGGCATTTGAAGGGGTTCCAGGAGACAGTGAGGACCAGCATCACTTTTCCCCGCTGGCACCTTTGCTGTGGCAGCAAAAGCTGGACGTTTGTCTTTTTTGCTCCAGACAGCGCCGAAAGTGAAAAAAGGTGCTTTTGCGGATAGAGTCCTCAGGAAAGCAGAGAGGGCCAAATTGTATAGGGCATTTAAAGGGGTTCCAGGAGGCAGTGAGAACCAGCATCTCTCTTCCCCGCTGGCACCTTTGCTGTGGCAGCAAAAGCTGGACGTTTGTCTTTTTTGCTCCAGAGAGCGGCAAAACTGAAAAAGGTGCTTTTGCGGATAGAGTCCTCAGGAAAGCAGAGAGGGCCAAATTGTCTGGGGCATTTGAAGGGGTTCCAGGAGGCAGTGAGGACCAGCATCACTTTTCCCCGCTGGCACTTTAGCTGTGGCAGCAAAAGCTGGATGTTTGTCTTTTTTGCTCCAGGCAGCGCCAAAAGTGAAAAAAGGTGCTTTTGCGGATAGAGTCCTCAGGAAAGCAGACAGGGCCAAATTGTCTGGGGCATTTGAAGGGGTTCCAGGAGGCAGTGAGGACCAGCACCACTTTTCCCCGCTGGCACTTTAGCTGTGGCAGCAAAATCTGGACGTTTGTCTTTTTTGCTCCAGACAGCGCCAAAAGTGAAAAAAGGTGCTTTTGCGGATAGAGTCCTCAGGAAAGCAGAGAGGGCCAAATTGTCTGGGGCATTTGAAGGGGTTCCAGGAGGCAGTGAGGACCAGCATCACTTTTCCCCGCTGGCACTTTAGCTGTGGCAGCAAAATCTGGACGTTTGTCTTTTTTGCTCCAGAGAGCGCCAAAAGTAAAAAAAGATGCTTTTGAGGATAGAGTGCTCAGGAAAGCAGAGAGGGCCAAATTGTCTGGGGCATTTGAAAAGGTTCCAGTAGGCAGTGAGGACCAGCACCACTTTTCCCCGCTGGCACCTTTGCTGTGGCAGCAAAAGCTGGACGTTTGTCTTTTTTGCTCCAGAGAGCGCCGAAAGTGAAAAAAGGTTCTTTTGAGGATAGAGTCCGCAGGAAAGCAGAGAGGGCCAAATTGTCTGAGGCATTTGAAGGGGTTCCAGGAGGCAGTGAGGACCAGCATCACTTTTCCCCGCTGGCACCTTTGCTGTGGCAGCAAAAGCTGGACGTTTGTCTTTTTTGCTGCAGACAGCGCCGAAAGTGAAAAAAGGTGCTTTTGAGGACAGAGACCTCAGGAAAGCAGAGAGGGCCAAATTGTCTGGGGCATTTGAAGGGGTTCCAGGAGGCAGTGAGGACCAGCATCACTTTTCCCCGCTGGCACCTTTGCTGTGGCAGGAAAAGCTGGACGTTTGTCTTTTTTGCTCCAGACAGCGCCGAAAGTGAAAAAAGGTGCTTTTGAGGATAGAGTCCTCAGGAAAGCAGAGAGGGCCAAATTGTCTGGGGCATTTGAAGGGGTTCCAGGAGGCAGTGAGGACCAGCATCACTTTTCCCCGCTGGCACTTTTGCTGTGGCAGCAAAATCTGGACGTTTGTCTTTTTTGCTCCAGAGAGCGCCGAAAGTGAAAAAAGGTGCTTTTGAGGATAGAGTCCGCAGGAAAGCAGAGAGGGCCAAATTGTCTGGGGCATTTGAAGGGGTTCCAGGAGGCAGTGAGGACCAGCACCACTTTTCCCCGCTGGCACTTTAGCTGTAACAGCAAAAGCTGGACGTTTGTCTTTTTTGCTCCAGACAGCGCCGAAAGTGAAAAAAGGTGCTTTTGAGGATAGAGTCCTCAGGAAAGCAGAGAGGGCCAAATTGTCTGGGGCATTTGAAGGGGTTCCAGGAGGCAGTGAGGACCAGCACAACTTTTCCCCTCTGGCACTTTAGCTGTGGCAGCAAAAGCTGGACGTTTGTCTTTTTTGCTCCAGACAGCACCGAAAGTGAAAAAAGGTGCTTTTGAGGATAGAGTCCTCAGGAAAGGAGAGAGGGCCAAATTGTCTGGGGCATTTGAAGGGGTTCCAGGAGGCAGTGAGGACCAGCATCACTTTTCCCTGCTGGCACCTTTGCTGTGGCAGCAAAAGCTGGACGTTTGTCTTTTTTGCTCCTGACAGCGCCGAAAGTGAAAAAAGGTGCTTTTGAGGATAGAGTCCTCAGGAAAGCAGAGAGGGCCAAATTGTCTGGGGCATTTGAAGGGGTTCCAGGAGGCAGTGAGAACCAGCATCACTTTTCCCCGCTGGCACCTTTGCTGTGGCAGCAAAAGCTGGACTTTTGTCTTTTTTGCTCCAGAGAGCGCCGAAAGTGAAAAAAGGTGCTTTTGAGGATAGAGTCCTCAGGAAAGCAGAGAGGGCCAAATTGTATGGGGCATTTAAAGGGGTTCCAGGAGGCAGTGAGAACCAGCATCACTTTTCCCCGCTGGCACCTTTGCTGTGGCAGCAAAAGCTGGACGTTTGTCTTTTTTGCTCCAGAGAGCGCCGAAAGTGAAAAAAGGTGCTTTTGAGGATAGAGTCCTCAGGAAAGGAGAGAGGGCCAAATTGTCTGGGGCATTTGAAGGGGTTCCAGGAGACAGTGAGGACCAGCATCACTTTTCCCCGCTGGCACTTTAGCTGTGGCAGCAAAATCTGGACGTTTGTCTTTTTTGCTCCAGACAGCGCCGAAAGTGAAAAAAGGTTCTTTTGAGGATAGAGTCCTCAGGAAAGCAGAGAGGGCCAAATTGTCTGGGGCATTTAAAGGGGTTCCAGGAGGCAGTTAGAACCAGCATCACTTTTCCCCGCTGGCACCTTTCCTGTGGCAGCAAAAGCTGGACGTTTGTCTTTTTTGCTCCAGACAGCGCCAAAAGTGAAAAAAGGTGCTTTTGCGGATAGAGTCCTCAGGAAAGCAGAGAGGGCCAAATTGTCTGGGGCATTTGAAGGGGTTCCAGGAGGCAGTGAGAAGCAGCATCACTTTTCCCCGCTGGCACCTTTGCTGTGGCAGCAAAAGCTGGACGTTTGTCTTTTTTGCTCCCGACAGCGCTGAAAGTGAAAAAAGGTGCTTTTGCGGATAGAGTCCTCAGGAAAGCAGAGAGGGCCAAATTGTCTGGGGCATTTGAAGGGGTTCCAGGAGGCAGTGAGGACCAGCATCACTTTTCCCCGCTGGCACCTTTGCTGTGGCAGCAAAAGCTGGACGTTTGTCTTTTTTGCTCCAGAGAGCGCCAAAAGTGAAAAAAGGTGCTTTTGAGGATAGAGTCCTCAGGAAAGCAGAGAGGGCCAAATTGTCTGGGGCATTTAAAGGGGTTCCAGGAGGCAGTGAGAACCAGCATCACTTTTCCCCGCTGGCACCTTTGCTGTGGCAGCAAAAGCTGGACGTTTGTCTTTTTTGCTCCAGAGAGCACCGAAAGTGAAAAAAGGTGCTTTTGAGGATAGAGTCCTCAGGAAAGCAGAGAGGGCCAAATAGTCTGGGGCATTTGAAGGGGTTCCAGGAGGCAGTGAGGACCAGCATCACTTTTCCCCGCTGGCACTTTAGCTGTGGCAGCAAAATCTGAACGTTTGTCTTTTTTGCTCCAGACAGCGCCGAAAGTGAAAAAAGGTGCTTTTGCGGATAGAGTCCTCAGGAAAGCAGAGAGGGCCAAATTGTCTGGGGCATTTGAAGGGGTTCCAGGAGGCAGTGAGGACCAGCATCACTTTTCCCCGCTGGCACTTTTGCTGTGGCAGCAAAAGCTGGACGTTTGTCTTTTTTGCTCCAGAGAGCGCCAAAAGTGAAAAAAGGTGCTTTTGAGGATAGAGTCCTCAGGAAAGCAGAGAGGGCCAAATTGTATGGGGCATTTAAAGGGGTTCCAGGAGGCAGTGAGAACCAGCATCACTTTTCCCCGCTGGCACCTTTGCTGTGGCAGCAAAAGCTGGACGTTTGTCTTTTTTGCTCCAGAGAGCACCGAAAGTGAAAAAAGGTGCTTTTGAGGATAGAGTCCTCAGGAAAGCAGAGAGGGCCAAATTGTCTGGGGCATTTAAAGGGGTTCCAGGAGGCAGTTAGAACCAGCATCACTTTTCCCCGCTGGCACCTTTGCTGTGGCAGCAAAAGCTGGACGTTTGTCTTTTTTGCTCCAGAGAGCGCCGAAAGTGAAAAAAGGTGCTTTTGCGGATAGAGTCCTCAGGAAAGCAGAGAGGGCCAAATTGTCTGGGGCATTTGAAGGGGTTCCAGGAGGCAGTGAGGACCAGCACCACTTTTCCCTGCTGGCACTTTAGCTGTAACAGCAAAAGCTGGACGTTTGTCTTTTTTGCTCCAGACAGCGCCGAAAGTGAAAAAAAGTTGCTTTTGAGGATAGAGTCCTCAGGAAAGCAGAGAGGGCCAAATTGTCTGGGGCATTTGAAGGGGTTCCAGGAGGCAGTGAGGACCAGCATCACTTTTCCCCGCTGGCACTTTAGCTGTGGCAGCAAAAGCTGGACGTTTGTCTTTTTTGCTCCAGACAGCGCCGAAAGTGAAAAAAGGTGCTTTTGAGGATACAGTCCGCAGGAAAGCAGAGAGGGCCAAATTGTCTGGGGCATTTGAAGGGGTTCCAGGAGGCAGTGAGGACCAGCATCACTTTTCCCCGCTGGCACTTTAGCTGTGGCAGCAAAAGCTGGACGTTTGTCTTTTTTGCTCCAGACAGCGCCGAAAGTGAAAAAAGGTGCTTTTGCGGATAGAGTCCTCAGGAAAGCAGAGAGGGCCAAATTGTCTGGGGCATTTGAAGGGGTTCCAGGAGGCAGTGAGGACCAGCATCACTTTTCCCCACTGGCACTTTAGCTGTGGCAGCAAAAGCTGGACGTTTGTCTTTTTTGCTCCAGAGAGCGCCGAAAGTGAAAAAAGGTGCTTTTGAGGATAGAGTCCTCAGGAAAGCAGAGAGGGCCAAATTGTCTGGGGCATTTGAAGGGGTTCCAGGAGGCAGTGAGGACCAGCATCACTTTTCCCTGCTGGCACTTTAGCTGTGGCAGCAAAAGCTGGACGTTTGTCTTTTTTGCTCCTGACAGCGCCGAAAGTGAAAAAAGGTGCTTTTGAGGATAGAGTCCTCAGGAAAGCAGAGAGGGCCAAATTGTCTGGGGCATTTGAAGGGGTTCCAGGAGGCAGTGAGAACCAGCATCACTTTTCCCCGCTGGCACCTTTGCTGTGGCAGCAAAAGCTGGACGTTTGTCTTTTTTGCTCCAGAGAGCGCCAAAAGTGAAAAAAGGTGCTTTTGAGGATAGAGTCCTCAGGAAAGCAGAGAGGGCCAAATTGTATGGGGCATTTAAAGGGGTTCCAGGAGGCAGTGAGAACCAGCATCACTTTTCCCCGATGGCACCTTTGCTGTGGCAGCAAAAGCTGGACGTTTGTCTTTTTTGCTCCAGAGAGCGCCGAAAGTGAAAAAAGGTGCTTTTGAGGATAGAGTCCTCAGGAAAGGAGAGAGGGCCAAATTGTCTGGGGCATTTGAAGGGGTTCCAGGAGGCAGTGAGGACCAGCATCACTTTTCCCCGCTGGCACTTTAGCTGTGGCAGCAAAATCTGGACGTTTGTCTTTTTTGCTCCAGACAGCGCCGAAAGTGAAAAAAGGTTCTTTTGAGGATAGAGTCCTCAGGAAAGCAGAGAGGGCCAAATTGTCTGGGGCATTTAAAGGGGTTCCAGGAGGCAGTTAGAACCAGCATCACTTTTCCCCGCTGGCACCTTTCCTGTGGCAGCAAAAGCTGGACGTTTGTCTTTTTTGCTCCAGAGAGCGCCGAAAGTGAAAAAAGGTGCTTTTGCGGATAGAGTCCTCAGGAAAGCAGAGAGGGCCAAATTGTCTGGGGCATTTGAAGGGGTTCCAGGAGGCAGTGAGAAGCAGCATCACTTTTCCCCGCTGGCACCTTTGCTGTGGCAGCAAAAGCTGGACGTTTGTCTTTTTTGCTCCCGACAGCGCTGAAAGTGAAAAAAGGTGCTTTTGCGGATAGAGTCCTCAGGAAAGCAGAGAGGGCCAAATTGTCTGGGGCATTTGAAGGGGTTCCAGGAGGCAGTGAGGACCAGCATCACTTTTCCCTGCTGGCACTTTAGCTGTGGCAGCAAAATCTGAACGTTTGTCTTTTTTGCTCCAGAGAGCGCCGAAAGTGAAAAAAGGTGCTTTTGCGGATAGAGTCCTCAGGAAAGCAGAGAGGGCCAAATTGTCTGGGGCATTTGAAGGGGTTCCAGGAGGCAGTGAGGACCAGCATCACTTTTCCCCGCTGGCACCTTTGCTGTGGCAGCAAAAGCTGGACGTTTGTCTTTTTTGCTCCAGAGAGCGCCAAAAGTGAAAAAAGGTGCTTTTGAGGATAGAGTCCTCAGGAAAGCAGAGAGGGCCAAATTGTCTGGGCATTTGAAGGGGTTCCAGGAGGCAGTGAGAACCAGCATCACTTTTCCCCGCTGGCACCTTTGCTGTGGCAGCAAAAGCTGGACGTTTGTCTTTTTTGCTCCAGAGAGCACCGAAAGTGAAAAAAGGTGCTTTTGAGGATAGAGTCCTCAGGAAAGCAGAGAGGGCCAAATAGTCTGGGGCATTTGAAGGGGTTCCAGGAGGCAGTGAGGACCAGCATCACTTTTCCCCTCTGGCACTTTAGCTGTGGCAGCAAAATCTGAACGTTTGTCTTTTTTGCTCCAGACAGCGCCGAAAGTGAAAAAAGGTGCTTTTGCGGATAGAGTCCTCAGGAAAGCAGAGAGGGCCAAATTGTCTGGGGCATTTGAAGGGGTTCCAGGAGGCAGTGAGGACCAGCATCACTTTTCCCCGCTGGCACTTTTGCTGTGGCAGCAAAAGCTGGACGTTTGTCTTTTTTGCTCCAGAGAGCGCCGAAAGTGAAAAAAGGTGCTTTTGCGGATAGAGTCCTCAGGAAAGCAGAGAGGGCCAAATTGTCTGGGGCATTTGAAGGGGTTCCAGGAGGCAGTGAGGACCAGCACCACTTTTCCCTGCTGGCACTTTAGCTGTAACAGCAAAAGCTGGACGTTTGTCTTTTTTGCTCCAGACAGCGCCGAAAGTGAAAAAAGGTGCTTTTGAGGATAGAGTCCTCAGGAAAGCAGAGAGGGCCAAATTGTCTGGGGCATTTGAAGGGGTTCCAGGAGGCAGTGAGGACCAGCACAACTTTTCCCCTCTGGCACTTTAGCTGTGGCAGCAAAAGCTGGACGTTTGTCTTTTTTGCTCCAGACAGCGCCGAAAGTGAAAAAAGGTGCTTTTGAGGATACAGTCCGCAGGAAAGCAGAGAGGGCCAAATTGTCTGGGGCATTTGAAGGGGTTCCAGGAGGCAGTGAGGACCAGCATCACTTTTCCCCGCTGGCACTTTAGCTGTGGCAGCAAAAGCTGGACGTTTGTCTTTTTTGCTCCAGACAGCGCCGAAAGTGAAAAAAGGTGCTTTTGCGGATAGAGTCCTCAGGAAAGCAGAGAGGGCCAAATTGTCTGGGGCATTTAAAGGGGTTCCAGGAGGCAGTTAGAACCAGCATCACTTTTCCCCGCTGGCACCTTTCCTGTGGCAGCAAAAGCTGGACGTTTGTCTTTTTTGCTCCAGAGAGCGCCGAAAGTGAAAAAAGGTGCTTTTGAGGATAGAGTCCTCAGGAAAGCAGAGAGGGCCAAATTGTCTGGGGCATTTGAAGGGGTTCCAGGAGGCAGTGAGAAGCAGCATCACTTTTCCCCGCTGGCACCTTTGCTGTGGCAGCAAAAGCTGGACGTTTGTCTTTTTTGCTCCCGACAGCGCTGAAAGTGAAAAAAGGTGCTTTTGCGGATAGAGTCCTCAGGAAAGCAGAGAGGGCCAAATTGTCTGGGGCATTTGAAGGGGTTCCAGGAGGCAGTGAGGACCAGCATCACTTTTCCCTGCTGGCACTTTAGCTGTGGCAGCAAAATCTGAACGTTTGTCTTTTTTGCTCCAGAGAGCGCCGAAAGTGAAAAAAGGTGCTTTTGCGGATAGAGTCCTCAGGAAAGCAGAGAGGGCCAAATTGTCTGGGGCATTTGAAGGGGTTCCAGGAGGCAGTGAGGACCAGCATCACTTTTCCCCGCTGGCACCTTTGCTGTGGCAGCAAAAGCTGGACGTTTGTCTTTTTTGCTCCAGAGAGCGCCAAAAGTGAAAAAAGGTGCTTTTGAGGATAGAGTCCTCAGGAAAGCAGAGAGGGCCAAATTGTCTGGGGCATTTAAAGGGGTTCCAGGAGGCAGTGAGAACCAGCATCACTTTTCCCCGCTGGCACCTTTGCTGTGGCAGCAAAAGCTGGACGTTTGTCTTTTTTGCTCCAGAGAGCACCGAAAGTGAAAAAAGGTGCTTTTGAGGATAGAGTACTCAGGAAAGCAGAGAGGGCCAAATAGTCTGGGGCATTTGAAGGGGTTCCAGGAGGCAGTGAGGACCAGCATCACTTTTCCCCGCTGGCACTTTAGCTGTGGCAGCAAAATCTGAACGTTTGTCTTTTTTGCTCCAGACAGCGCCGAAAGTGAAAAAAGGTGCTTTTGCGGATAGAGTCCTCAGGAAAGCAGAGAGGGCCAAATTGTCTGGGGCATTTGAAGGGGTTCCAGGAGGCAGTGAGGACCAGCATCACTTTTCCCCGCTGGCACTTTTGCTGTGGCAGCAAAAGCTGGACGTTTGTCTTTTTTGCTCCAGAGAGCGTCGAAAGTGAAAAAAGGTGCTTTTGCGGATAGAGTCCTCAGGAAAGCAGAGAGGGCCAAATTGTCTGGGGCATTTGAAGGGGTTCCAGGAGGCAGTGAGGACCAGCACCACTTTTCCCCGCTGGCACTTTAGCTGTAACAGCAAAAGCTGGACGTTTGTCTTTTTTGCTCCAGACAGCGCCGAAAGTGAAAAAAGGTTCTTTTGCGGATAGAGTCCTCAGGAAAGCAGAGAGGGCCAAATTGTCTGGGGCATTTGAAGGGGTTCCAGGAGGCAGTGAGGACCAGCACCACTTTTCCCTGCTGGCACTTTAGCTGTAACAGCAAAAGCTGGACGTTTGTCTTTTTTGCTCCAGACAGCGCCGAAAGTGAAAAAAGGTGCTTTTGAGGATAGAGTCCTCAGGAAAGCAGAGAGGGCCAAATTGTCTGGGGCATTTGAAGGGGTTCCAGGAGGCAGTGAGGACCAGCACAACTTTTCCCCTCTGGCACTTTAGCTGTGGCAGCAAAAGCTGGACGTTTGTCTTTTTTGCTCCAGACAGCGCCGAAAGTGAAAAAAGGTGCTTTTGAGGATACAGTCCGCAGGAAAGCAGAGAGGGCCAAATTGTCTGGGGCATTTGAAGGGGTTCCAGGAGGCAGTGAGGACCAGCATCACTTTTCCCCGCTGGCACTTTAGCTGTGGCAGCAAAAGCTGGACGTTTGTCTTTTTTGCTCCAGACAGCGCCGAAAGTGAAAAAAGGTGCTTTTGCGGATAGAGTCCTCAGGAAAGCAGAGAGGGCCAAATTGTCTGGGGCATTTGAAGGGGTTCCAGGAGGCAGTGAGGACCAGCATCACTTTTCCCCACTGGCACTTTAGCTGTGGCAGCAAAAGCTGGACGTTTGTCTTTTTTGCTCCAGAGAGCGCCGAAAGTGAAAAAAGGTGCTTTTGCGGATAGAGTCGTAAGGAAAGGAGAGAGGGCCAAATTGTCTGGGGCATTTGAAGGGGTTCCAGGAGGCAGTGAGGACCAGCATCACTTTTCCCCGCTGGCACTTTAGCTGTGGCAGCAAAATCTGGACGTTTGTATTTTTTGCTCCAGAGAGCGCCGAAAGTGAAAAAAGGTTCTTTTGAGGATAGAGTCCTCAGGAAAGCAGAGAGGGCCAAATTGTCTGGGGCATTTGAAGGGGTTCCAGGAGGCAGTGAGAAGCAGCATCACTTTTCCCCGCTGGCACCTTTGCTGTGGCAGCAAAAGCTGGACGTTTGTCTTTTTTGCTCCCGACAGCGCTGAAAGTGAAAAAAGGTGCTTTTGCGGATAGAGTCCTCAGGAAAGCAGAGAGGGCCAAATTGTCTGGGGCATTTGAAGGGGTTCCAGGAGGCAGTGAGGACCAGCATCACTTTTCCCTGCTGGCACTTTAGCTGTGGCAGCAAAATCTGAACGTTTGTCTTTTTTGCTCCAGAGAGCGCCGAAAGTGAAAAAAGGTGCTTTTGAGGATAGAGTCCTCAGGAAAGCAGAGAGGGCCAAATTGTCTGGGGCATTTGAAGGGGTTCCAGGAGGCAGTGAGGACCAGCATCACTTTTCCCCGCTGGCACCTTTGCTGTGGCAGCAAAAGCTGGACGTTTGTCTTTTTTGCTCCAGAGAGCGCCAAAAGTGAAAAAAGGTGCTTTTGAGGATAGAGTCCTCAGGAAAGCAGAGAGGGCCAAATTGTCTGGGGCATTTAAAGGGGTTCCAGGAGGCAGTGAGAACCAGCATCACTTTTCCCCGCTGGCACCTTTGCTGTGGCAGCAAAAGCTGGACGTTTGTCTTTTTTGCTCCAGAGAGCACCGAAAGTGAAAAAAGGTGCTTTTGAGGATAGAGTCCTCAGGAAAGCAGAGAGGGCCAAATAGTCTGGGGCATTTGAAGGGGTTCCAGGAGGCAGTGAGGACCAGCATCACTTTTCCCCGCTGGCACTTTAGCTGTGGCAGCAAAATCTGAACGTTTGTCTTTTTTGCTCCAGACAGCGCCGAAAGTGAAAAAAGGTGCTTTTGAGCATAGAGTCCTCAGGAAAGCAGAGAGGGCCAAATTGTCTGGGGCATTTGAAGGGGTTCCAGGAGGCAGTGAGGACCAGCATAACTTTTCCCCGCTGGCACTTTTGCTGTGGCAGCAAAAGCTGGACGTTTGTCTTTTTTGCTCCAGAGAGCGCCAAAAGTGAAAAAAGGTGCTTTTGAGGATAGAGTCCTCAGGAAAGCAGAGAGGGCCAAATTGTATGGGGCATTTAAAGGGGTTCCAGGAGGCAGTGAGAACCAGCATCACCTTTCCCCGCTGGCACCTTTGCTGTGGCAGCAAAAGCTGGACGTTTGTCTTTTTTGCTCCAGAGAGCACCGAAAGTGAAAAAAGGTGCTTTTGAGGATAGAGTCCTCAGGAAAGGAGAGAGGGCCAAATTGTCTGGGGCATTTGAAGGGGTTCCAGGAGGCAGTGAGGACCAGCATCACTTTTCCCCGCTGGCACCTTTGCTGTGGCAGCAAAAGCTGGACGTTTGTCTTTTTTGCTCCCGACAGCGCCGAAAGTGAAAAAAGGTGCTTTTGAGGATAGAGTCCTCAGGAAAGCAGAGAGGGCCAAATTGTCTGGGGCATTTGAAGGGGTTCCAGGAGGCAGTGAGGACCAGCATCACTTTTCCCCGCTGGCACTTTAGCTGTGGCAGCAAAATCTGAACGTTTGTCTTTTTTGCTCCAGAGAGCGCCGAAAGTGAAAAAAGGTGCTTTTGCGGATAGAGTCCTCAGGAAAGCAGAGAGGGCCAAATTGTCTGGGGCATTTGAAGGGGTTCCAGGAGGCAGTGAGGACCAGCATCACTTTTCCCCGCTGGCACTTTAGCTGTGGCAGCAAAATCTGAACGTTTGTCTTTTTTGCTCCAGACAGCGCCGAAAGTGAAAAAAGGTGCTTTTGCGGATAGAGTCCTCAGGAAAGCAGAGAGGGCCAAATTGTCTGGGGCATTTGAAGGGGTTCCAGGAGGCAGTGAGGACCAGCATCACTTTTCCCCGCTGGCACTTTTGCTGTGGCAGCAAAAGCTGGACGTTTGTCTTTTTTGCTCCAGAGAGCGCCAAAAGTGAAAAAAGGTGCTTTTGAGGATAGAGTCCTCAGGAAAGCAGAGAGGGCCAAATTGTATGGGGCATTTAAAGGGGTTCCAGGAGGCAGTGAGAACCAGCATCACTTTTCCCCGCTGGCACCTTTGCTGTGGCAGCAAAAGCTGGACGTTTGTCTTTTTTGCTCCAGAGAGCACCGAAAGTGAAAAAAGGTGCTTTTGAGGATAGAGTCCTCAGGAAAGCAGAGAGGGCCAAATTGTCTGGGGCATTTAAAGGGGTTCCAGGAGGCAGTTAGAACCAGCATCACTTTTCCCCGCTGGCACCTTTGCTGTGGCAGCAAAAGCTGGACGTTTGTCTTTTTTGCTCCAGAGAGCGCCGAAAGTGAAAAAAGGTGCTTTTGCGGATAGAGTCCTCAGGAAAGCAGAGAGGGCCAAATTGTCTGGGGCATTTGAAGGGGTTCCAGGAGGCAGTGAGGACCAGCACCACTTTTCCCTGCTGGCACTTTAGCTGTAACAGCAAAAGCTGGACGTTTGTCTTTTTTGCTCCAGACAGCGCCGAAAGTGAAAAAAAGTTGCTTTTGAGGATAGAGTCCTCAGGAAAGCAGAGAGGGCCAAATTGTCTGGGGCATTTGAAGGGGTTCCAGGAGGCAGTGAGGACCAGCATCACTTTTCCCCGCTGGCACTTTAGCTGTGGCAGCAAAAGCTGGACGTTTGTCTTTTTTGCTCCAGACAGCGCCGAAAGTGAAAAAAGGTGCTTTTGAGGATAGAGTCCGCAGGAAAGCAGAGAGGGCCAAATTGTCTGGGGCATTTGAAGGGGTTCCAGGAGGCAGTGAGGACCAGCATCACTTTTCCCCGCTGGCACTTTAGCTGTGGCAGCAAAAGCTGGACGTTTGTCTTTTTTGCTCCAGACAGCGCCGAAAGTGAAAAAAGGTGCTTTTGCGGATAGAGTCCTCAGGAAAGCAGAGAGGGCCAAATTGTCTGGGGCATTTGAAGGGGTTCCAGGAGGCAGTGAGGACCAGCATCACTTTTCCCCACTGGCACTTTAGCTGTGGCAGCAAAAGCTGGACGTTTGTCTTTTTTGCTCCAGAGAGCGCCGAAAGTGAAAAAAGGTGCTTTTGAGGATAGAGTCCTCAGGAAAGCAGAGAGGGCCAAATTGTCTGGGGCATTTGAAGGGGTTCCAGGAGGCAGTGAGGACCAGCATCACTTTTCCCTGCTGGCACTTTAGCTGTGGCAGCAAAAGCTGGACGTTTGTCTTTTTTGCTCCTGACAGCGCCGAAAGTGAAAAAAGGTGCTTTTGAGGATAGAGTCCTCAGGAAAGCAGAGAGGGCCAAATTGTCTGGGGCATTTGAAGGGGTTCCAGGAGGCAGTGAGAACCAGCATCACTTTTCCCCGCTGGCACCTTTGCTGTGGCAGCAAAAGCTGGACGTTTGTCTTTTTTGCTCCAGACAGCGCCAAAAGTGAAAAAAGGTGCTTTTGAGGATAGAGTCCTCAGGAAAGCAGAGAGGGCCAAATTGTATGGGGCATTTAAAGGGGTTCCAGGAGGCAGTGAGAACCAGCATCACTTTTCCCCGATGGCACCTTTGCTGTGGCAGCAAAAGCTGGACGTTTGTCTTTTTTGCTCCAGAGAGCGCCGAAAGTGAAAAAAGGTGCTTTTGAGGATAGAGTCCTCAGGAAAGGAGAGAGGGCCAAATTGTCTGGGGCATTTGAAGGGGTTCCAGGAGGCAGTGAGGACCAGCATCACTTTTCCCCGCTGGCACTTTAGCTGTGGCAGCAAAATCTGGACGTTTGTCTTTTTTGCTCCAGACAGCGCCGAAAGTGAAAAAAGGTTCTTTTGAGGATAGAGTCCTCAGGAAAGCAGAGAGGGCCAAATTGTCTGGGGCATTTAAAGGGGTTCCAGGAGGCAGTTAGAACCAGCATCACTTTTCCCCGCTGGCACCTTTCCTGTGGCAGCAAAAGCTGGACGTTTGTCTTTTTTGCTCCAGAGAGCGCCGAAAGTGAAAAAAGGTGCTTTTGCGGATAGAGTCCTCAGGAAAGCAGAGAGGGCCAAATTGTCTGGGGCATTTGAAGGGGTTCCAGGAGGCAGTGAGAAGCAGCATCACTTTTCCCCGCTGGCACCTTTGCTGTGGCAGCAAAAGCTGGACGTTTGTCTTTTTTGCTCCCGACAGCGCTGAAAGTGAAAAAAGGTGCTTTTGCGGATAGAGTCCTCAGGAAAGCAGAGAGGGCCAAATTGTCTGGGGCATTTGAAGGGGTTCCAGGAGGCAGTGAGGACCAGCATCACTTTTCCCTGCTGGCACTTTAGCTGTGGCAGCAAAATCTGAACGTTTGTCTTTTTTGCTCCAGAGAGCGCCGAAAGTGAAAAAAGGTGCTTTTGCGGATAGAGTCCTCAGGAAAGCAGAGAGGGCCAAATTGTCTGGGGCATTTGAAGGGGTTCCAGGAGGCAGTGAGGACCAGCATCACTTTTCCCCGCTGGCACCTTTGCTGTGGCAGCAAAAGCTGGACGTTTGTCTTTTTTGCTCCAGAGAGCGCCAAAAGTGAAAAAAGGTGCTTTTGAGGATAGAGTCCTCAGGAAAGCAGAGAGGGCCAAATTGTCTGGGCATTTGAAGGGGTTCCAGGAGGCAGTGAGAACCAGCATCACTTTTCCCCGCTGGCACCTTTGCTGTGGCAGCAAAAGCTGGACGTTTGTCTTTTTTGCTCCAGAGAGCACCGAAAGTGAAAAAAGGTGCTTTTGAGGATAGAGTCCTCAGGAAAGCAGAGAGGGCCAAATAGTCTGGGGCATTTGAAGGGGTTCCAGGAGGCAGTGAGGACCAGCATCACTTTTCCCCGCTGGCACTTTAGCTGTGGCAGCAAAATCTGAACGTTTGTCTTTTTTGCTCCAGACAGCGCCGAAAGTGAAAAAAGGTGCTTTTGCGGATAGAGTCCTCAGGAAAGCAGAGAGGGCCAAATTGTCTGGGGCATTTGAAGGGGTTCCAGGAGGCAGTGAGGACCAGCATCACTTTTCCCCGCTGGCACTTTAGCTGTAACAGCAAAAGCTGGACGTTTGTCTTTTTTGCTCCAGACAGCGCCGAAAGTGAAAAAAGGTGCTTTTGAGGATAGAGTCCTCAGGAAAGCAGAGAGGGCCAAATTGTCTGGGGCATTTGAAGGGGTTCCAGGAGGCAGTGAGGACCAGCACAACTTTTCCCCTCTGGCACTTTAGCTGTGGCAGCAAAAGCTGGACGTTTGTCTTTTTTGCTCCAGACAGCGCCGAAAGTGAAAAAAGGTGCTTTTGAGGATACAGTCCGCAGGAAAGCAGAGAGGGCCAAATTGTCTGGGGCATTTGAAGGGGTTCCAGGAGGCAGTGAGGACCAGCATCACTTTTCCCCGCTGGCACCTTTGCTGTGGCAGCAAAAGCTGGACGTTTGTCTTTTTTGCTCCAGAGAGCGCCAAAAGTGAAAAAAGGTGCTTTTGAGGATAGAGTCCTCAGGAAAGCAGAGAGGGCCAAATTGTCTGGGGCATTTGAAGGGGTTCCAGGAGGCAGTGAGAAGCAGCATCACTTTTCCCCGCTGGCACCTTTGCTGTGGCAGCAAAAGCTGGACGTTTGTCTTTTTTGCTCCCGACAGCGCTGAAAGTGAAAAAAGGTGCTTTTGCGGATAGAGTCCTCAGGAAAGCAGAGAGGGCCAAATTGTCTGGGGCATTTGAAGGGGTTCCAGGAGGCAGTGAGGACCAGCATCACTTTTCCCTGCTGGCACTTTAGCTGTGGCAGCAAAATCTGAACGTTTGTCTTTTTTGCTCCAGAGAGCGCCGAAAGTGAAAAAAGGTGCTTTTGCGGATAGAGTCCTCAGGAAAGCAGAGAGGGCCAAATTGTCTGGGGCATTTGAAGGGGTTCCAGGAGGCAGTGAGGACCAGCATCACTTTTCCCCGCTGGCACCTTTGCTGTGGCAGCAAAAGCTGGACGTTTGTCTTTTTTGCTCCAGAGAGCGCCAAAAGTGAAAAAAGGTGCTTTTGAGGATAGAGTCCTCAGGAAAGCAGAGAGGGCCAAATTGTCTGGGGCATTTAAAGGGGTTCCAGGAGGCAGTGAGAACCAGCATCACTTTTCCCCGCTGGCACCTTTGCTGTGGCAGCAAAAGCTGGACGTTTGTCTTTTTTGCTCCAGAGAGCACCGAAAGTGAAAAAAGGTGCTTTTGAGGATAGAGTACTCAGGAAAGCAGAGAGGGCCAAATAGTCTGGGGCATTTGAAGGGGTTCCAGGAGGCAGTGAGGACCAGCATCACTTTTCCCCGCTGGCACTTTAGCTGTGGCAGCAAAATCTGAACGTTTGTCTTTTTTGCTCCAGAGAGCGCCGAAAGTGAAAAAAGGTGCTTTTGCGGATAGAGTCCTCAGGAAAGCAGAGAGGGCCAAATTGTCTGGGGCATTTGAAGGGGTTCCAGGAGGCAGTGAGGACCAGCATCACTTTTCCCCGCTGGCACTTTAGCTGTGGCAGCAAAAGCTGGACGTTTGTCTTTTTTGCTCCAGAGAGCGTCGAAAGTGAAAAAAGGTGCTTTTGCGGATAGAGTCCTCAGGAAAGCAGAGAGGGCCAAATTGTCTGGGGCATTTGAAGGGGTTCCAGGAGGCAGTGAGGACCAGCACCACTTTTCCCTGCTGGCACTTTAGCTGTAACAGCAAAAGCTGGACGTTTGTCTTTTTTGCTCCAGACAGCGCCGAAAGTGAAAAAAGGTTCTTTTGCGGATAGAGTCCTCAGGAAAGCAGAGAGGGCCAAATTGTCTGGGGCATTTGAAGGGGTTCCAGGAGGCAGTGAGGACCAGCACCACTTTTCCCTGCTGGCACTTTAGCTGTAACGGCAAAAGCTGGACGTTTGTCTTTTTTGCTCCAGACAGCGCCGAAAGTGAAAAAAGGTGCTTTTGAGGATAGAGTCCTCAGGAAAGCAGAGAGGGCCAAATTGTCTGGGGCATTTGAAGGGGTTCCAGGAGGCAGTGAGGACCAGCACAACTTTTCCCCTCTGGCACTTTAGCTGTGGCAGCAAAAGCTGGACGTTTGTCTTTTTGGCTCCAGACAGCGCCGAAAGTGAAAAAAGGTGCTTTTGAGGATACAGTCCGCAGGAAAGCAGAGAGGGCCAAATTGTCTGGGGCATTTGAAGGGGTTCCAGGAGGCAGTGAGGACCAGCATCACTTTTCCCCGCTGGCACTTTAGCTGTGGCAGCAAAAGCTGGACGTTTGTCTTTTTTGCTCCAGACAGCGCCGAAAGTGAAAAAAGGTGCTTTTGCGGATAGAGTCCTCAGGAAAGCAGAGAGGGCCAAATTGTCTGGGGCATTTGAAGGGGTTCCAGGAGGCAGTGAGAAGCAGCATCACTTTTCCCCGCTGGCACCTTTGCTGTGGCAGCAAAAGCTGGACGTTTGTCTTTTTTGCTCCCGACAGCGCTGAAAGTGAAAAAAGGTGCTTTTGCGGATAGAGTCCTCAGGAAAGCAGAGAGGGCCAAATTGTCTGGGGCATTTGAAGGGGTTCCAGGAGGCAGTGAGGACCAGCACAACTTTTCCCCTCTGGCACTTTAGCTGTGGCAGCAAAAGCTGGACGTTTGTCTTTTTTGCTCCAGACAGCGCCGAAAGTGAAAAAAGGTGCTTTTGAGGATACAGTCCGCAGGAAAGCAGAGAGGGCCAAATTGTCTGGGGCATTTGAAGGGGTTCCAGGAGGCAGTGAGGACCAGCATCACTTTTCCCCGCTGGCACCTTTGCTGTGGCAGCAAAAGCTGGACGTTTGTCTTTTTTGCTCCAGAGAGCGCCAAAAGTGAAAAAAGGTGCTTTTGAGGATAGAGTCCTCAGGAAAGCAGAGAGGGCCAAATTGTCTGGGGCATTTGAAGGGGTTCCAGGAGGCAGTGAGAAGCAGCATCACTTTTCCCCGCTGGCACCTTTGCTGTGGCAGCAAAAGCTGGACGTTTGTCTTTTTTGCTCCCGACAGCGCTGAAAGTGAAAAAAGGTGCTTTTGCGGATAGAGTCCTCAGGAAAGCAGAGAGGGCCAAATTGTCTGGGGCATTTGAAGGGGTTCCAGGAGGCAGTGAGGACCAGCATCACTTTTCCCTGCTGGCACTTTAGCTGTGGCAGCAAAATCTGAACGTTTGTCTTTTTTGCTCCAGAGAGCGCCGAAAGTGAAAAAAGGTGCTTTTGCGGATAGAGTCCTCAGGAAAGCAGAGAGGGCCAAATTGTCTGGGGCATTTGAAGGGGTTCCAGGAGGCAGTGAGGACCAGCATCACTTTTCCCCGCTGGCACCTTTGCTGTGGCAGCAAAAGCTGGACGTTTGTCTTTTTTGCTCCAGAGAGCGCCAAAAGTGAAAAAAGGTGCTTTTGAGGATAGAGTCCTCAGGAAAGCAGAGAGGGCCAAATTGTCTGGGGCATTTAAAGGGGTTCCAGGAGGCAGTGAGAACCAGCATCACTTTTCCCCGCTGGCACCTTTGCTGTGGCAGCAAAAGCTGGACGTTTGTCTTTTTTGCTCCAGAGAGCACCGAAAGTGAAAAAAGGTGCTTTTGAGGATAGAGTACTCAGGAAAGCAGAGAGGGCCAAATAGTCTGGGGCATTTGAAGGGGTTCCAGGAGGCAGTGAGGACCAGCATCACTTTTCCCCGCTGGCACTTTAGCTGTGGCAGCAAAATCTGAACGTTTGTCTTTTTTGCTCCAGAGAGCGCCGAAAGTGAAAAAAGGTGCTTTTGCGGATAGAGTCCTCAGGAAAGCAGAGAGGGCCAAATTGTCTGGGGCATTTGAAGGGGTTCCAGGAGGCAGTGAGGACCAGCATCACTTTTCCCCGCTGGCACTTTTGCTGTGGCAGCAAAAGCTGGACGTTTGTCTTTTTTGCTCCAGAGAGCGTCGAAAGTGAAAAAAGGTGCTTTTGCGGATAGAGTCCTCAGGAAAGCAGAGAGGGCCAAATTGTCTGGGGCATTTGAAGGGGTTCCAGGAGGCAGTGAGGACCAGCACCACTTTTCCCTGCTGGCACTTTAGCTGTAACAGCAAAAGCTGGACGTTTGTCTTTTTTGCTCCAGACAGCGCCGAAAGTGAAAAAAGGTTCTTTTGCGGATAGAGTCCTCAGGAAAGCAGAGAGGGCCAAATTGTCTGGGGCATTTGAAGGGGTTCCAGGAGGCAGTGAGGACCAGCACCACTTTTCCCTGCTGGCACTTTAGCTGTAACAGCAAAAGCTGGACGTTTGTCTTTTTTGCTCCAGACAGCGCCGAAAGTGAAAAAAGGTGCTTTTGAGGATAGAGTCCTCAGGAAAGCAGAGAGGGCCAAATTGTCTGGGGCATTTGAAGGGGTTCCAGGAGGCAGTGAGGACCAGCACAACTTTTCCCCTCTGGCACTTTAGCTGTGGCAGCAAAAGCTGGACGTTTGTCTTTTTGGCTCCAGACAGCGCCGAAAGTGAAAAAAGGTGCTTTTGAGGATACAGTCCGCAGGAAAGCAGAGAGGGCCAAATTGTCTGGGGCATTTGAAGGGGTTCCAGGAGGCAGTGAGGACCAGCATCACTTTTCCCCGCTGGCACTTTAGCTGTGGCAGCAAAAGCTGGACGTTTGTCTTTTTTGCTCCAGACAGCGCCGAAAGTGAAAAAAGGTGCTTTTGCGGATAGAGTCCTCAGGAAAGCAGAGAGGGCCAAATTGTCTGGGGCATTTGAAGGGGTTCCAGGAGGCAGTGAGGACCAGCATCACTTTTCCCTGCTGGCACTTTAGCTGTGGCAGCAAAAGCTGGACGTTTGTCTTTTTTGCTCCAGAGAGCGCCGAAAGTGAAAAAAGGTGCTTTTGAGGATAGAGTCCTCAGGAAAGCAGAGAGGGCCAAATTGTCTGGGGCATTTGAAGGGGTTCCAGGAGGCAGTGAGGACCAGCATCACTTTTCCCCGCTGGCACTTTAGCTGTGGCAGCAAAATCTGGACGTTTGTCTTTTTTGCTCCAGAGAGCGCCGAAAGTGAAAAAAGGTTCTTTTGAGGATAGAGTCCTCAGGAAAGCAGAGAGGGCCAAATTGTCTGGGGCATTTGAAGGGGTTCCAGGAGGCAGTGAGAAGCAGCATCACTTTTCCCCGCTGGCACCTTTGCTGTGGCAGCAAAAGCTGGACGTTTGTCTTTTTTGCTCCAGACAGCGCTGAAAGTGAAAAAAGGTGCTTTTGCGGATAGAGTCCTCAGGAAAGCAGAGAGGGCCAAATTGTCTGGGGCATTTGAAGGGGTTCCAGGAGGCAGTGAGGACCAGCATCACTTTTCCCTGCTGGCACTTTAGCTGTGGCAGCAAAATCTGAACGTTTGTCTTTTTTGCTCCAGAGAGCGCCGAAAGTGAAAAAAGGTGCTTTTGAGGATAGAGTCCTCAGGAAAGCAGAGAGGGCCAAATTGTCTGGGGCATTTGAAGGGGTTCCAGGAGGCAGTGAGGACCAGCATCACTTTTCCCCGCTGGCACCTTTGCTGTGGCAGCAAAAGCTGGACGTTTGTCTTTTTTGCTCCAGAGAGCGCCAAAAGTGAAAAAAGGTGCTTTTGAGGATAGAGTCCTCAGGAAAGCAGAGAGGGCCAAATTGTCTGGGGCATTTAAAGGGGTTCCAGGAGGCAGTGAGAACCAGCATCACTTTTCCCCGCTGGCACCTTTGCTGTGGCAGCAAAAGCTGGACGTTTGTCTTTTTTGCTCCAGAGAGCACCGAAAGTGAAAAAAGGTGCTTTTGAGGATAGAGTCCTCAGGAAAGCAGAGAGGGCCAAATAGTCTGGGGCATTTGAAGGGGTTCCAGGAGGCAGTGAGGACCAGCATCACTTTTCCCCGCTGGCACTTTAGCTGTGGCAGCAAAATCTGAACGTTTGTCTTTTTTGCTCCAGACAGCGCCGAAAGTGAAAAAAGGTGCTTTTGAGCATAGAGTCCTCAGGAAAGCAGAGAGGGCCAAATTGTCTGGGGCATTTGAAGGGGTTCCAGGAGGCAGTGAGGACCAGCATCACTTTTCCCCGCTGGCACCTTTGCTGTGGCAGCAAAAGCTGGACGTTTGTCTTTTTTGCTCCAGAGAGCGCCAAAAGTGAAAAAAGGTGCTTTTGAGGATAGAGTCCTCAGGAAAGCAGAGAGGGCCAAATTGTATGGGGCATTTAAAGGGGTTCCAGGAGGCAGTGAGAACCAGCATCACCTTTCCCCGCTGGCACCTTTGCTGTGGCAGCAAAAGCTGGACGTTTGTCTTTTTTGCTCCAGAGAGCACCGAAAGTGAAAAAAGGTGCTTTTGAGGATAGAGTCCTCAGGAAAGGAGAGAGGGCCAAATTGTCTGGGGCATTTGAAGGGGTTCCAGGAGGCAGTGAGGACCAGCATCACTTTTCCCCGCTGGCACCTTTGCTGTGGCAGCAAAAGCTGGACGTTTGTCTTTTTTGCTCCCGACAGCGCCGAAAGTGAAAAAAGGTGCTTTTGAGGATAGAGTCCTCAGGAAAGCAGAGAGGGCCAAATTGTCTGGGGCATTTGAAGGGGTTCCAGGAGGCAGTGAGGACCAGCATCACTTTTCCCCGCTGGCACTTTAGCTGTGGCAGCAAAATCTGAACGTTTGTCTTTTTTGCTCCAGAGAGCGCCGAAAGTGAAAAAAGGTGCTTTTGCGGATAGAGTCCTCAGGAAAGCAGAGAGGGCCAAATTGTCTGGGGCATTTGAAGGGGTTCCAGGAGGCAGTGAGGACCAGCATCACTTTTCCCCGCTGGCACCTTTGCTGTGGCAGCAAAAGCTGGACGTTTGTCTTTTTTGCTCCAGAGAGCGCCAAAAGTGAAAAAAGGTGCTTTTGAGGATAGAGTCCTCAGGAAAGCAGAGAGGGCCAAATTGTCTGGGGCATTTGAAGGGGTTCCAGGAGGCAGTGAGGACCAGCATCACTTTTCCCCGCTGGAACTTTAGCTGAGGCAGCAAAAGCTGGACTTTTGTCTTTTTTGCTCCAGAGAGCGCCGAAAGTGAAAAAAGGTGCTTTTGAGGATAGAGTCCGCAGGAAAGCAGAGAGGGCCAAATTGTCTGGGGCATTTGAAGGGGTTCCAGGAGGCAGTGAGGACCAGCACCACTTTTCCCTGATGGCACTTTAGCTGTAACAGCAAAAGCTGGACGTTTGTCTTTTTTGCTCCAGACAGCGCCGAAAGTGAAAAAAGGTGCTTTTGAGGATAGAGTCCTCAGGAAAGCAGAGAGGGCCAAATTGTCTGGGGCATTTGAAGGGGTTCCAGGAGGCAGTGAGGACCAGCACAACTTTTCCCCTCTGGCACTTTAGCTGTGGCAGCAAAAGCTGGACGTTTGTCTTTTTTGCTCCAGACAGCGCCGAAAGTGAAAAAAGGTGCTTTTGAGGATACAGTCCGCAGGAAAGCAGAGAGGGCCAAATTGTATGGGGCATTTAAAGGGGTTCCAGGAGGCAGTGAGGACCAGCATCACTTTTCCCCGCTGGCACTTTAGCTGTGGCAGCAAAATCTGGACGTATGTCTTTTTTGCTCCAGACAGCGGCGAAAGTGAAAAAAGTTTCTTTTGAGGATAGAGTCCTCAGGAAAGCAGAGAGGGCCAAATTGTATGGGGCATTTAAAGGGGTTCCAGGAGGCAGTGAGAACCAGCATCACTTTTCCCCGCTGGCACCTTTGCTGTGGCAGCAAAAGCTGGACGTTTGTCTTTTTTGCTCCAGACAGCGCCGAAAGTGAAAAAAGGTGCTTTTGAGGATAGAGTCCTCAGGAAAGCAGAGAGGGCCAAATTGTCTGGGGCATTTGAAGGGGTTCCAGGAGGCAGTGAGAAGCAGCATCACTTTTCCCCGCTGGCACCTTTGCTGTGGCAGCAAAATCTGGACGTTTGTCTTTTTTGCTCCCGACAGCGCTGAAAGTGAAAAAAGGTGCTTTTGCGGATAGAGTCCTCAGGAAAGCAGAGAGGGCCAAATTGTCTGGGGCATTTGAAGGGGTTCCAGGAGGCAGTGAGGACCAGCATCACTTTTCCCCGCTGGCACTTTAGCTGTGGCAGCAAAAGCTGGACGTTTGTCTTTTTTGCTCCAGAGAGCGCCGAAAGTGAAAAAAGGTGCTTTTGAGGATAGAGTCCGCAGGAAAGCAGAGAGGGCCAAATTGTCTGGGGCATTTGAAGGGGTTCCAGGAGGCAGTGAGGACCAGCACCACTTTTCCCTGCTGGCACTTTAGCTGTAACAGCAAAAGCTGGACGTTTGTCTTTTTTGCTCCAGACAGCGCCGAAAGTGAAAAAAGGTGCTTTTGAGGATAGAGTCCTCAGGAAAGCAGAGAGGGCCAAATTGTCTGGGGCATTTGAAGGGGTTCCAGGAGACAGTGAGGACCAGCATCACTTTTCCCTGCTGGCACTTTAGCTGTGGCAGCAAAAGCTGGACGTTTGTCTTTTTTGCTCCTGACAGCGCCGAAAGTGAAAAAAGGTGCTTTTGAGGATAGAGTCCTCAGGAAAGCAGAGAGGGCCAAATTGTCTGGGGCATTTGAAGGGGTTCCAGGAGGCAGTGAGAAGCAGCATCACTTTTCCCCGCTGGCACCTTTGCTGTGGCAGCAAAAGCTGGACGTTTGTCTTTTTTGCTCCAGAGAGCGCCAAAAGTGAAAAAAGGTGCTTTTGAGGATAGAGTCCTCAGGAAAGCAGAGAGGGCCAAATTGTATGGGGCATTTAAAGGGGTTCCAGGAGGCAGTGAGAACCAGCATCACTTTTCCCCGCTGGCACCTTTGCTGTGGCAGCAAAAGCTGGACGTTTGTCTTTTTTGCTCCAGAGAGCGCCGAAAGTGAAAAAAGGTGCTTTTGAGGATAGAGTCCTCAGGAAAGGAGAGAGGGCCAAATTGTCTGGGGCATTTGAAGGGGTTCCAGGAGGCAGTGAGGACCAGCATCACTTTTCCCCGCTGGCACCTTTGCTGTGGCAGCAAAAGCTGGACGTTTGTCTTTTTTGCTCCAGAGAGCGCCAAAAGTGAAAAAAGGTGCTTTTGAGGATAGAGTCCTCAGGAAAGCAGAGAGGGCCAAATTGTCTGGGGCATTTAAAGGGGTTCCAGGAGGCAGTGAGAACCAGCATCACTTTTCCCCGCTGGCACCTTTGCTGTGGCAGCAAAAGCTGGACGTTTGTCTTTTTTGCTCCAGAGAGCACCGAAAGTGAAAAAAGGTGCTTTTGAGGATAGAGTCCTCAGGAAAGCAGAGAGGGCCAAATAGTCTGGGGCATTTGAAGGGGTTCCAGGAGGCAGTTAGAACCAGCATCACTTTTCCCCGCTGGCACTTTAGCTGTGGCAGCAAAATCTGAACGTTTGTATTTTTTTGCTCCAGAGAGCGCCGAAAGTGAAAAAAGGTGCTTTTGCGGATAGAGTCCTCAGGAAAACAGAGAGGGCCAAATTGTCTGGGGCATTTGAAGGGGTTCCAGGAGGCAGTGAGGACCAGCATCACTTTTCCCCGCTGGCACTTTAGCTGTGGCAGCAAAATCTGGACGTTTGTCTTTTTTGCTCCAGACAGCGCCGAAAGTGAAAAAAGGTTCTTTTGAGGATAGAGTCCTCAGGAAAGCAGAGAGGGCCAAATTGTCTGGGGCATTTAAAGGGGTTCCAGGAGGCAGTTAGAACCAGCATCACTTTTCCCCGCTGGCACCTTTGCTGTGGCAGCAAAAGCTGGACGTTTGTCTTTTTTGCTCCAGAGAGCGCCGAAAGTGAAAAAAGGTGCTTTTGCGGATAGAGTCCTCAGGAAAGCAGAGAGGGCCAAATTGTCTGGGGCATTTGAAGGGGTTCCAGGAGGCAGTGAGAAGCAGCATCACTTTTCCCCGCTGGCACCTTTGCTGTGGCAGCAAAAGCTGGACGTTTGTCTTTTTTGCTCCAGAGAGCGCCGAAAGTGAAAAAAGGTGCTTTTGCGGATAGAGTCCTCAGGAAAGCAGAGAGGGCCAAATTGTCTGGGGCATTTGAAGGGGTTCCAGGAGGCAGTGAGAAGCAGCATCACTTTTCCCCGCTGGCACCTTTGCTGTGGCAGCAAAAGCTGGACGTTTGTCTTTTTTGCTCCCGACAGCGCTGAAAGTGAAAAAAGGTGCTTTTGCGGATAGAGTCCTCAGGAAAGCAGAGAGGGCCAAATTGTCTGGGGCATTTGAAGGGGTTCCAGGAGGCAGTGAGGACCAGCATCACTTTTCCCCGCTGGCACTTTAGCTGTGGCAGCAAAATCTGAACGTTTGTCTTTTTTGCTCCAGAGAGCGCCGAAAGTGAAAAAAGGTGCTTTTGCGGATAGAGTCCTCAGGAAAGCAGAGAGGGCCAAATTGTCTGGGGCATTTGAAGGGGTTCCAGGAGGCAGTGAGGACCAGCATCACTTTTCCCCGCTGGCACCTTTGCTGTGGCAGCAAAAGCTGGACGTTTGTCTTTTTTGCTCCAGAGAGCGCCAAAAGTGAAAAAAGGTGCTTTTGAGGATAGAGTCCTCAGGAAAGCAGAGAGGGCCAAATTGTCTGGGGCATTTAAAGGGGTTCCAGGAGGCAGTGAGAACCAGCATCACTTTTCCCCGCTGGCACCTTTGCTGTGGCAGCAAAAGCTGGACGTTTGTCTTTTTTGCTCCAGAGAGCACCGAAAGTGAAAAAAGGTGCTTTTGAGGATAGAGTCCTCAGGAAAGCAGAGAGGGCCAAATAGTCTGGGGCATTTGAAGGGGTTCCAGGAGGCAGTGAGGACCAGCATCACTTTTCCCCGCTGGCACTTTAGCTGTGGCAGCAAAATCTGAACGTTTGTCTTTTTTGCTCCAGAGAGCGCCGAAAGTGAAAAAAGGTGCTTTTGCGGATAGAGTCCTCAGGAAAGCAGAGAGGGCCAAATTGTCTGGGGCATTTGAAGGGGTTCCAGGAGGCAGTGAGGACCAGCATCACTTTTCCCCGCTGGCACCTTTGCTGTGGCAGCAAAAGCTGGACGTTTGTTTTTTTTGCTCCAGAGAGCGAAAAAAGTGAAAAAAGGTGCTTTTGAGGATAGAGTCCTCAGGAAAGCAGAGAGGGCCAAATTGTCTGGGGCATTTAAAGGGGTTCCAGGAGGCAGTGAGAACCAGCATCACTTTTCCCCGCTGGCACCTTTGCTGTGGCAGCAAAAGCTGGACGTTTGTCTTTTTTGCTCCAGAGAGCACCGAAAGTGAAAAAAGGTGCTTTTGAGGATAGAGTCCGCAGGAAAGCAGAGAGGGCCAAATTGTCTGGGGCATTTGAAGGGGTTCCAGGAGGCAGTGAGGACCAGCACCACTTTTCCCTGCTGGCACTTTAGCTGTAACAGCAAAAGCTGGACGTTTGTCTTTTTTGCTCCAGACAGCGCCGAAAGTGAAAAAAGGTGCTTTTGAGGATAGAGTCCTCAGGAAAGCAGAGAGGGCCAAATTGTCTGGGGCATTTGAAGGGGTTCCAGGAGGCAGTGAGGACCAGCACAACTTTTCTCCGCTGGCACTTTAGCTGTGGCAGCAAAAGCTGGACGTTTGTCTTTTTTGCTCCAGACAGCGCCGAAAGTGAAAAAAGGTGCTTTTGCGGATAGAGTCCTCAGGAAAGCAGAGAAGGCCAAATTGTCTGGGGCATTTGAAGGGGTTCCAGGAGGCAGTGAGGACCAGCATCACTTTTCCCCACTGGCACTTTAGCTGTGGCAGCAAAAGCTGGACGTTTGTCTTTTTTGCTCCAGAGAGCGCCGAAAGTGAAAAAAGGTGCTTTTGAGGATAGAGTCCTCAGGAAAGCAGAGAGGGCCAAATTGTCTGGGGCATTTGAAGGGGTTCCAGGAGGCAGTGAGGACCAGCATCACTTTTCCCTGCTGGCACTTTAGCTGTGGCAGCAAAAGCTGGACGTTTGTCTTTTTTGCTCCTGACAGCGCCGAAAGTGAAAAAAGGTGCTTTTGAGGATAGAGTCCTCAGGAAAGCAGAGAGGGCCAAATTGTCTGGGGCATTTGAAGGGGTTCCAGGAGGCAGTGAGGACCAGCATCACTTTTCCCCGCTGGCACCTTTGCTGTGGCAGCAAAAGCTGGACGTTTGTCTTTTTTGCTCCAGAGAGCGCCAAAAGTGAAAAAAGGTGCTTTTGAGGATAGAGTCCTCAGGAAAGCAGAGAGGGCCAAATTGTCTGGGGCATTTGAAGGGGTTCCAGGAGGCAGTGAGAACCAGCATCACTTTTCCCCGCTGGCACCTTTGCTGTGGCAGCAAAAGCTGGACGTTTGTCTTTTTTGCTCCAGAGAGCGCCGAAAGTGAAAAAAGGTGCTTTTGAGGATAGAGTCCTCAGGAAAGGAGAGAGGGCCAAATTGTCTGGGGCATTTGAAGGGGTTCCAGGAGGCAGTGAGGACCAGCATCACTTTTCCCCGCTGGCACTTTAGCTGTGGCAGCAAAAGCTGGACGTTTGTCTTTTTTGCTCCTGACAGCGCCGAAAGTGAAAAAAGGTGCTTTTGAGGATAGAGTCCTCAGGAAAGCAGAGAGGGCCAAATTGTCTGGGGCATTTGAAGGGGTTCCAGGAGGCAGTGAGAACCAGCATCACTTTTCCCCGCTGGCACCTTTGCTGTGGCAGCAAAAGCTGGACGTTTGTCTTTTTTGCTCCAGAGAGCGCCAAAAGTGAAAAAAGGTGCTTTTGAGGATAGAGTCCTCAGGAAAGCAGAGAGGGCCAAATTGTATGGGGCATTTAAAGGGGTTCCAGGAGGCAGTGAGAACCAGCATCACTTTTCCCCGCTGGCACCTTTGCTGTGGCAGCAAAAGCTGGACGTTTGTATTTTTTGCTCCAGAGAGCGCCGAAAGTGAAAAAAGGTGCTTTTGAGGATAGAGTCCTCAGGAAAGGAGAGAGGGCCAAATTGTCTGGGGCATTTGAAGGGGTTCCAGGAGGCAGTGAGGACCAGCATCACTTTTCCCCGCTGGCACTTTAGCTGTGGCAGCAAAATCTGGACGTTTGTCTTTTTTGCTCCAGACAGCGCCGAAAGTGAAAAAAGGTTCTTTTGAGGATAGAGTCCTCAGGAAAGCAGAGAGGGCCAAATTGTCTGGGGCATTTGAAGGGGTTCCAGGAGGCAGTTAGAACCAGCATCACTTTTCCCCGCTGGCACCTTTGCTGTGGCAGCAAAAGCTGGACGTTTGTCTTTTTTGCTCCAGAGAGCGCCGAAAGTGAAAAAAGGTGCTTTTGCGGATAGAGTCCTCAGGAAAGCAGAGAGGGCCAAATTGTCTGGGGCATTTGAAGGGGTTCCAGGAGGCAGTGAGGACCAGCATCACTTTTCCCCGCTGGCACCTTTGCTGTGGCAGCAAAAGCTGGACGTTTGTCTTTTTTGCTCCAGAGAGCGCCAAAAGTGAAAAAAGGTGCTTTTGAGGATAGAGTCCTCAGGAAAGCAGAGAGGGCCAAATTGTCTGGGGCATTTAAAGGGGTTCCAGGAGGCAGTGAGAACCAGCATCACTTTTCCCCGCTGGCACCTTTGCTGTGGCAGCAAAAGCTGGACGTTTGTCTTTTTTGCTCCAGAGAGCGCCGAAAGTGAAAAAAGGTGCTTTTGAGGATAGAGTCCTCAGGAAAGCAGAGAGGGCCAAATAGTCTGGGGCATTTGAAGGGGTTCCAGGAGGCAGTGAGGACCAGCATCACTTTTCCCCGCTGGCACTTTAGCTGTGGCAGCAAAATCTGAACGTTTGTCTTTTTTGCTCCAGACAGCGCCGAAAGTGAAAAAAGGTGCTTTTGCGGATAGAGTCCTCAGGAAAGCAGAGAGGGCCAAATTGTCTGGGGCATTTGAAGGGGTTCCAGGAGGCAGTGAGGACCAGCATCACTTTTCCCCGCTGGCACCTTTGCTGTGGCAGGAAAAGCTGGACGTTTGTCTTTTTTGCTCCAGAGAGCGCCAAAAGTGAAAAAAGGTGCTTTTGAGGATAGAGTCCTCAGGAAAGCAGAGAGGGCCAAATTGTATGGGGCATTTAAAGGGGTTCCAGGAGGCAGTGAGAACCAGCATCACTTTTCCCCGCTGGCACCTTTGCTGTGGCAGCAAAAGCTGGACGTTTGTCTTTTTTGCTCCAGAGAGCACCGAAAGTGAAAAAGGTGCTTTTGAGGATAGAGTCCTCAGGAAAGCAGAGAGGGCCAAATTGTCTGGGGCATTTGAAGGGGTTCCAGGAGGCAGTGAGGACCAGCATCACTTTTCCCCGCTGGCACTTTAGCTGTAACAGCAAAAGCTGGACGTTTGTCTTTTTTGCTCCAGAGAGCGCCGAAAGTGAAAAAAGGTGCTTTTGAGGATAGAGTCCTCAGGAAAGCAGAGAGGGCCAAATTGTCTGGGGCATTTGAAAAGGTTCCAGTAGGCAGTGAGAACCAGCATCACTTTTCCCCGCTGGCACTTTAGCTGTGGCAGCAAAATCTGGACGTTTGTCTTTTTTGCTCCAGACAGCGCCGAAAGTGAAAAAAGGTGCTTTTGAGGATAGAGTCCGCAGGAAAGCAGAGAGGGCCAAATTGTCTGGGGCTTTTAAAGGGGTTCCAGGAGGCAGTGAGAACCAGCATCACTTTTCCCCGCTGGCACCTTTGCTGTGGCAGCAAAAGCTGGACGTTTGTCTTTTTTGCTCCAGACAGCGCCGAAAGTGAAAAAAGGTGCTTTTGAGGATAGAGTCCTCAGGAAAGCAGAGAGGGCCAAATTGTCTGGGGCATTTGAAGGGGTTCCAGGAGGCAGTGAGGACCAGCATCACTTTTCCCCGCTGGCACCTTTGCTGTGGCAGCAAAAGCTGGACGTTTGTCTTTTTTGCTCCAGAGAGCGCCGAAAGTGAAAAAAGGTGCTTTTGCGGATAGAGTCCTCAGGAAAGCAGAGAGGGCCAAATTGTATGGGGCATTTAAAGGGGTCCAGGAGGCAGTGAGAACCAGCATCTCTCTTCCCCGCTGGCACCTTTGCTGTGGCAGCAAAAGCTGGACGTTTGTCTTTTTTGCTCCAGAGAGCGGCAAAACTGAAAAAGGTGCTTTTGCGGATAGAGTCCTCAGGCAAGCAGAGAGGGCCAAATTGTCTGGGGCATTTGAAGGGGTTCCAGGAGGCAGTGAGGACCAGCACCACTTTTCCCTGCTGGCACTTTAGCTGTAACAGCAAAAGCTGGACGTTTGTCTTTTTTGCTCCAGACAGCGCCGAAAGTGAAAAAAGGTGCTTTTGAGGATAGAGTCCTCAGGAAAGCAGAGAGGGCCAAATTGTCTGGGGCATTTGAAGGGGTTCCAGGAGGCAGTGAGGACCAGCACAACTTTTCCCCTCTGGCACTTTAGCTGTGGCAGCAAAAGCTGGACGTTTGTCTTTTTTGCTCCAGACAGCGCCGAAAGTGAAAAAAGGTGCTTATGAGGATACAGTCCGCAGGAAAGCAGAGAGGGCAAATTGTCTGGGGCATTTGAAGGGGTTCCAGGAGACAGTGAGGACCAGCATCACTTTTCTCCGCTGGCACTTTAGCTGTGGCAGCAAAAGCTGGACGTTTGTCTTTTTTGCTCCAGACAGCGCCGAAAGTGAAAAAAGGTGCTTTTGCGGATAGAGTCCTCAGGAAAGCAGAGAAGGCCAAATTGTCTGGGGCATTTGAAGGGGTTCCAGGAGGCAGTGAGGACCAGCATCACTTTTCCCCACTGGCACTTTAGCTGTGGCAGCAAAAGCTGGACGTTTGTCTTTTTTGCTCCAGAGAGCGCCGAAAGTGAAAAAAGGTGCTTTTGAGGATAGAGTCCTCAGGAAAGCAGAGAGGGCCAAATTGTCTGGGGCATTTGAAGGGGTTCCAGGAGGCAGTGAGGACCAGCATCACTTTTCCCTGCTGGCACTTTAGCTGTGGCAGCAAAAGCTGGACGTTTGTCTTTTTTGCTCCTGACAGCGCCGAAAGTGAAAAAAGGTGCTTTTGAGGATAGAGTCCTCAGGAAAGCAGAGAGGGCCAAATTGTCTGGGGCATTTGAAGGGGTTCCAGGAGGCAGTGAGGACCAGCATCACTTTTCCCCGCTGGCACCTTTGCTGTGGCAGCAAAAGCTGGACGTTTGTCTTTTTTGCTCCAGAGAGCGCCAAAAGTGAAAAAAGGTGCTTTTGAGGATAGAGTCCTCAGGAAAGCAGAGAGGGCCAAATTGTATGGGGCATTTAAAGGGGTTCCAGGAGGCAGTGAGAACCAGCATCACTTTTCCCCGCTGGCACCTTTGCTGTGGCAGCAAAAGCTGGACGTTTGTCTTTTTTGCTCCAGAGAGCGCCGAAAGTGAAAAAAGGTGCTTTTGAGGATAGAGTCCTCAGGAAAGGAGAGAGGGCCAAATTGTCTGGGGCATTTGAAGGGGTTCCAGGAGGCAGTGAGGACCAGCATCACTTTTCCCCGCTGGCACTTTAGCTGTGGCAGCAAAAGCTGGACGTTTGTCTTTTTTGCTCCTGACAGCGCCGAAAGTGAAAAAAGGTGCTTTTGAGGATAGAGTCCTCAGGAAAGCAGAGAGGGCCAAATTGTCTGGGGCATTTGAAGGGGTTCCAGGAGGCAGTGAGAACCAGCATCACTTTTCCCCGCTGGCACCTTTGCTGTGGCAGCAAAAGCTGGACGTTTGTCTTTTTTGCTCCAGAGAGCGCCAAAAGTGAAAAAAGGTGCTTTTGAGGATAGAGTCCTCAGGAAAGCAGAGAGGGCCAAATTGTATGGGGCATTTAAAGGGGTTCCAGGAGGCAGTGAGAACCAGCATCACTTTTCCCCGCTGGCACCTTTGCTGTGGCAGCAAAAGCTGGACGTTTGTATTTTTTGCTCCAGAGAGCGCCGAAAGTGAAAAAAGGTGCTTTTGAGGATAGAGTCCTCAGGAAAGGAGAGAGGGCCAAATTGTCTGGGGCATTTGAAGGGGTTCCAGGAGGCAGTGAGGACCAGCATCACTTTTCCCCGCTGGCACTTTAGCTGTGGCAGCAAAATCTGGACGTTTGTCTTTTTTGCTCCAGACAGCGCCGAAAGTGAAAAAAGGTTCTTTTGAGGATAGAGTCCTCAGGAAAGCAGAGAGGGCCAAATTGTCTGGGGCATTTGAAGGGGTTCCAGGAGGCAGTTAGAACCAGCATCACTTTTCCCCGCTGGCACCTTTGCTGTGGCAGCAAAAGCTGGACGTTTGTCTTTTTTGCTCCAGAGAGCGCCGAAAGTGAAAAAAGGTGCTTTTGCGGATAGAGTCCTCAGGAAAGCAGAGAGGGCCAAATTGTCTGGGGCATTTGAAGGGGTTCCAGGAGGCAGTGAGGACCAGCATCACTTTTCCCCGCTGGCACCTTTGCTGTGGCAGCAAAAGCTGGACGTTTGTCTTTTTTGCTCCAGAGAGCGCCAAAAGTGAAAAAAGGTGCTTTTGAGGATAGAGTCCTCAGGAAAGCAGAGAGGGCCAAATTGTCTGGGGCATTTAAAGGGGTTCCAGGAGGCAGTGAGAACCAGCATCACTTTTCCCCGCTGGCACCTTTGCTGTGGCAGCAAAAGCTGGACGTTTGTCTTTTTTGCTCCAGAGAGCGCCGAAAGTGAAAAAAGGTGCTTTTGAGGATAGAGTCCTCAGGAAAGCAGAGAGGGCCAAATAGTCTGGGGCATTTGAAGGGGTTCCAGGAGGCAGTGAGGACCAGCATCACTTTTCCCCGCTGGCACTTTAGCTGTGGCAGCAAAATCTGAACGTTTGTCTTTTTTGCTCCAGACAGCGCCGAAAGTGAAAAAAGGTGCTTTTGCGGATAGAGTCCTCAGGAAAGCAGAGAGGGCCAAATTGTCTGGGGCATTTGAAGGGGTTCCAGGAGGCAGTGAGGACCAGCATCACTTTTCCCCGCTGGCACCTTTGCTGTGGCAGCAAAAGCTGGACGTTTGTCTTTTTTGCTCCAGAGAGCGCCAAAAGTGAAAAAAGGTGCTTTTGAGGATAGAGTCCTCAGGAAAGCAGAGAGGGCCAAATTGTATGGGGCATTTAAAGGGGTTCCAGGAGGCAGTGAGAACCAGCATCACTTTTCCCCGCTGGCACCTTTGCTGTGGCAGCAAAAGCTGGACGTTTGTCTTTTTTGCTCCAGAGAGCACCGAAAGTGAAAAAGGTGCTTTTGAGGATAGAGTCCTCAGGAAAGCAGAGAGGGCCAAATTGTCTGGGGCATTTGAAGGGGTTCCAGGAGGCAGTGAGGACCAGCATCACTTTTCCCCGCTGGCACTTTAGCTGTAACAGCAAAAGCTGGACGTTTGTCTTTTTTGCTCCAGAGAGCGCCGAAAGTGAAAAAAGGTGCTTTTGAGGATAGAGTCCGCAGGAAAGCAGAGAGGGCCAAATTGTCTGGGGCATTTGAAGGGGTTCCAGGAGGCAGTGAGGACCAGCATCACTTTTCCCCGCTGGCACTTTAGTATGGCAGCAAAAGCTGGATGTTTGTCTTTTTTGCTCCAGGCAGCGCCAAAAGTGAAAAAAGGTGCTTTTGCGGATAGAGTCCTCAGGAAAGCAGACAGGGCCAAATTGTCTGGGGCATTTGAAGGGGTTCCAGGAGGCAGTGAGGACCAGCACCACTTTTCCCCGCTGGCACTTTAGCTGTAACAGCAAAAGCTGGACGTTTGTCTTTTTTGCTCCAGAGAGCGCCGAAAGTGAAAAGAGGTGCTTTTGAGGATAGAGTCCTCAGGAAAGCAGAGAGGGCCAAATTGTCTGGGGCATTTGAAGGGGTTCCAGGAGGCAGTGAGGACCAGCAACTTTTCCCCTCTGGCACTTTAGCTGTGGCAGCAAAATCTGGACGTTTGTCTTTTTTGCTCCAGACAGCGCCGAAAGTGAAAAAAGGTGCTTTTGAGGATAGAGTCCTCAGGAAAGCAGAGAGGGCCAAATTGTATGGGGCATTTAAAGGGGTTCCAGGAGGCAGTGAGAACCAGCATCTCTCTTCCCCGCTGGCACCTTTGCTGTGGCAGCAAAAGCTGGACGTTTGTCTTTTTTGCTCCAGAGAGCGGCAAAACTGAAAAAGGTGCTTTTGCGGATAGAGTCCTCAGGAAAGCAGAGAGGGCCAAATTGTCTGGGGCATTTGAAGGGGTTCCAGGAGGCAGTGAGGACCAGCATCACTTTTCCCCGCTGGCACTTTAGCTGTGGCAGCAAAAGCTGGATGTTTGTCTTTTTTGCTCCAGGCAGCGCCAAAAGTGAAAAAAGGTGCTTTTGAGGATAGAGTCCTCAGGAAAGCAGAGAGGGCCAAATTGTCTGGGGCATTTGAAGGGGTTCCAGGAGGCAGTGAGGACCAGCACCACTTTTCCCCGCTGGCACTTTAGCTGTAACAGCAAAAGCTGGACGTTTGTCTTTTTTGCTCCAGAGAGCGCCGAAAGTGAAAAGAGGTGCTTTTGAGGATAGAGTCCTCAGGAAAGCAGAGAGGGCCAAATTGTCTGGGGCATTTGAAGGGGTTCCAGGAGGCAGTGAGGACCAGCACAACTTTTCCCCTCTGGCACTTTAGCTGTGGCAGCAAAATCTGGACGTTTGTCTTTTTTGCTCCAGACAGCGCCGAAAGTGAAAAAAGGTGCTTTTGAGGATAGAGTCCTCAGGAAAGCAGAGAGGGCCAAATTGTCTGGGGCATTTAAAGGGGTTCCAGGAGGCAGTGAGAAGCAGCATCACTTTTCCCCGCTGGCACGTTTGCTGTGGCAGCAAAAGCTGGACGTTTGTCTTTTTTGCTCCAGGCAGCGCCAAAAGTGAAAAAAGGTGCTTTTGAGGATAGAGTCCTCAGGAAAGCAGAGAGGGCCAAATTGTCTGGGGCATTTGAAGGGGTTCCAGGAGACAGTGAGGACCAGCATCACTTTTACCCGCTGGCACCTTTGCTGTGGCAGCAAAAGCTGGACGTTTGTCTTTTTTGCTCCAGAGAGCGCCGAAAGTGAAAAAAGGTGCTTTTGCGGATAGAGTCCTCAGGAAAGCAGAGAGGGCCAAATTGTATGGGGCATTTAAAGGGGTTCCAGGAGGCAGTGAGAACCAGCATCTCTCTTCCCCGCTGGCACCTTTGCTGTGGCAGCAAAAGCTGGACGTTTGTCTTTTTTGCTCCAGAGAGCGGCAAAACTGAAAAAGGTGCTTTTGCGGATAGAGTCCTCAGGAAAGCAGAGAGGGCCAAATTGTCTGGGGCATTTGAAGGGGTTCCAGGAGGCAGTGAGGACCAGCATCACTTTTCCCCGCTGGCACTTTAGCTGTGGCAGCAAAAGCTGGATGTTTGTCTTTTTTGCTCCAGGCAGCGCCAAAAGTGAAAAAAGGTGCTTTTGCGGATAGAGTCCTCAGGAAAGCAGAGAGGGCCAAATTGTCTGGGGCATTTGAAGGGGTTCCAGGAGGCAGTGAGGACCAGCACCACTTTTCTCCGCTGGCACTTTAGCTGTAACAGCAAAAGCTGGACGTTTGTCTTTTTTGCTCCAGAGAGCGCCGAAAGTGAAAAGAGGTGCTTTTGAGGATAGAGTCCTCAGGAAAGCAGAGAGGGCCAAATTGTCTGGGGCATTTAAAGGGGTTCCAGGAGGCAGTGAGAAGCAGCATCACTTTTCCCCGCTGGCACCTTTGCTGTGGCAGCAAAAGCTGGACGTTTGTCTTTTTTGCTCCAGAGAGCGCCGAAAGTGAAAAAAGGTGCTTTTGCGGATAGAGTCCTCAGGAAAGCAGAGAGGGCCAAATTGTCTGGGGCATTTGAAGGGGTTCCAGGAGGCAGTGAGGACCAGCATCACTTTTCCCTGCTGGCACTTTAGCTGTGGCAGCAAAATCTGGACGTTTGTCTTTTTTGCTCCAGACAGCGCCGAAAGTGAAAAAAGGTGCTTTTGAGGATAGAGTCCTCAGGAAAGCAGAGAGGGCCAAATTGTCTGGGGCATTTGAAGGGGTTCCAGGAGGCAGTGAGGACCAGCATCACTTTTCCCCGCTGGCACCTTTGCTGTGGCAGCAAAAGCTGGACGTTTGTCTTTTTTGCTCCAGACAGCGCCAAAAGTGAAAAAAGGTGCTTTTGAGGATAGAGTCCTCAGGAAAGCAGAGAGGGCCAAATTGTCTGGGGCATTTGAAGGGGTTCCAGGAGGCAGTGAGGACCAGCACCACTTTTCCCCGCTGGCACTTTAGCTGTAACAGCAAAAGCTGGACATTTGTCTTTTTTGCTCCAGAGAGCGCCGAAAGTGAAAAGAGGTGCTTTTGAGGATAGAGTCCTCAGGAAAGCAGAGAGGGCCAAATTGTCTGGGGCATTTGAAGGGGTTCCAGGAGGCAGTGAGGACCAGCACAACTTTTCCCCTCTGGCACTTTAGCTGTGGCAGCAAAATCTGGACGTTTGTCTTTTTTGCTCCAGACAGCGCCGAAAGTGAAAAAAGGTGCTTTTGAGGATAGAGTCCTCAGGAAAGCAGAGAGGGCCAAATTGTCTGGGGCATTTAAAGGGGTTCCAGGAGGCAGTGAGAAGCAGCATCACTTTTCCCCGCTGGCACCTTTGCTGTGGCAGCAAAAGCTGGACGTTTGTCTTTTTTGCTCCAGGCAGCGCCAAAAGTGAAAAAAGGTGCTTTTGAGGATAGAGTCCTCAGGAAAGCAGAGAGGGCCAAATTGTCTGGGGCATTTGAAGGGGTTCCAGGAGACAGTGAGGACCAGCATCACTTTTACCCGCTGGCACCTTTGCTGTGGCAGCAAAAGCTGGACGTTTGTCTTTTTTGCTCCAGAGAGCGCCGAAAGTGAAAAAAGGTGCTTTTGCGGATAGAGTCCTCAGGAAAGCAGAGAGGGCCAAATTGTATGGGGCATTTAAAGGGGTTCCAGGAGGCAGTGAGAACCAGCATCTCTCTTCCCCGCTGGCACCTTTGCTGTGGCAGCAAAAGCTGGACGTTTGTCTTTTTTGCTCCAGAGAGCGGCAAAACTGAAAAAGGTGCTTTTGCGGATAGAGTCCTCAGGAAAGCAGAGAGGGCCAAATTGTCTGGGGCATTTGAAGGGGTTCCAGGAGGCAGTGAGGACCAGCATCACTTTTCCCCGCTGGCACTTTAGCTGTGGCAGCAAAAGCTGGATGTTTGTCTTTTTTGCTCCAGGCAGCGCCAAAAGTGAAAAAAGGTGCTTTTGCGGATAGAGTCCTCAGGAAAGCAGAGAGGGCCAAATTGTCTGGGGCATTTGAAGGGGTTCCAGGAGGCAGTGAGGACCAGCACCACTTTTCCCCGCTGGCACTTTAGCTGTAACAGCAAAAGCTGGACGTTTGTCTTTTTTGCTCCAGAGAGCGCCGAAAGTGAAAAGAGGTGCTTTTGAGGATAGAGTCCTCAGGAAAGCAGAGAGGGCCAAATTGTCTGGGGCATTTAAAGGGGTTCCAGGAGGCAGTGAGAAGCAGCATCACTTTTCCCCGCTGGCACCTTTGCTGTGGCAGCAAAAGCTGGACGTTTGTCTTTTTTGCTCCAGAGAGCGCCGAAAGTGAAAAAAGGTGCTTTTGCGGATAGAGTCCTCAGGAAAGCAGAGAGGGCCAAATTGTCTGGGGCATTTGAAGGGGTTCCAGGAGGCAGTGAGGACCAGCATCACTTTTCCCTGCTGGCACTTTAGCTGTGGCAGCAAAATCTGGACGTTTGTCTTTTTTGCTCCAGACAGCGCCGAAAGTGAAAAAAGGTGCTTTTGAGGATAGAGTCCTCAGGAAAGCAGAGAGGGCCAAATTGTCTGGGGCATTTGAAGGGGTTCCAGGAGGCAGTGAGGACCAGCATCACTTTTCCCCGCTGGCACCTTTGCTGTGGCAGCAAAAGCTGGACGTTTGTCTTTTTTGCTCCAGACAGCGCCAAAAGTGAAAAAAGGTGCTTTTGAGGATAGAGTCCTCAGGAAAGCAGAGAGGGCCAAATTGTCTGGGGCATTTAAAGGGGTTCCAGGAGGCAGTTAGAACCAGCATCACTTTTCCCCGCTGGCACCTTTGCTGTGGCAGCAAAAGCTGGACGTTTGTCTTTTTTGCTCCAGAGAGCGCCGAAAGTGAAAAAAGGTGCTTTTGCGGATAGAGTCCTCAGGAAAGCAGAGAGGGCCAAATTGTCTGGGGCATTTGAAGGGGTTCCAGGAGGCAGTGAGGACCAGCATCACTTTTCCCCGCTGGCACTTTAGCTGTGGCAGCAAAATCTGGACGTTTGTCTTTTTTGCTCCAGACAGCGCCGAAAGTGAAAAAAGGTGCTTTTGCGGATAGAGTCCTCAGGAAAGCAGAGAGGGCCAAATTGTCTGGGGCATTTGAAGGGGTTCCAGGAGGCAGTGAGGACCAGCATCACTTTTCCCCGCTGGCACTTTTGCTGTGGCAGCAAAAGCTGGACGTTTGTCTTTTTTGCTCCAGAGAGCGGCAAAACTGAAAAAGGTGCTTTTGCGGATAGAGTCCTCAGGAAAGCAGAGAGGGCCAAATTGTCTGGGGCATTTGAAGGGGTTCCAGGAGGCAGTGAGGACCAGCATCACTTTTCCCCGCTGGCACTTTAGTATGGCAGCAAAAGCTGGATGTTTGTCTTTTTTGCTCCAGGCAGCGCCAAAAGTGAAAAAAGGTGCTTTTGCGGATAGAGTCCTCAGGAAAGCAGACAGGGCCAAATTGTCTGGGGCATTTGAAGGGGTTCCAGGAGGCAGTGAGGACCAGCACCACTTTTCCCCGCTGGCACTTTAGCTGTAACAGCAAAAGCTGGACGTTTGTCTTTTTTGCTCCAGAGAGCGCCGAAAGTGAAAAGAGGTGCTTTTGAGGATAGAGTCCTCAGGAAAGCAGAGAGGGCCAAATTGTCTGGGGCATTTGAAGGGGTTCCAGGAGGCAGTGAGGACCAGCAACTTTTCCCCTCTGGCACTTTAGCTGTGGCAGCAAAATCTGGACGTTTGTCTTTTTTGCTCCAGACAGCGCCGAAAGTGAAAAAAGGTGCTTTTGAGGATAGAGTCCTCAGGAAAGCAGAGAGGGCCAAATTGTATGGGGCATTTCAAAGGTTCCACGAGGCAGTGAGAACCAGCATCTCTCTTCCCCGCTGGCACCTTTGCTGTGGCAGCAAAAGCTGGACGTTTGTCTTTTTTGCTCCAGAGAGCGGCAAAACTGAAAAAGGTGCTTTTGCGGATAGAGTCCTCAGGAAAGCAGAGAGGGCCAAATTGTCTGGGGCATTTGAAGGGGTTCCAGGAGGCAGTGAGGACCAGCATCACTTTTCCCTGCTGGCACTTTAGCTGTGGCAGCAAAATCTGGACGTTTGTCTTTTTTGCTCCAGACAGCGCCGAAAGTGAAAAAAGGTGCTTTTGAGGATAGAGTCCTCAGGAAAGCAGAGAGGGCCAAATTGTCTGGGGCATTTGAAGGGGTTCCAGGAGGCAGTGAGGACCAGCATCACTTTTCCCCGCTGGCACCTTTGCTGTGGCAGCAAAAGCTGGACGTTTGTCTTTTTTGCTCCAGACAGCGCCAAAAGTGAAAAAAGGTGCTTTTGAGGATAGAGTCCTCAGGAAAGCAGAGAGGGCCAAATTGTCTGGGGCATTTAAAGGGGTTCCAGGAGGCAGTTAGAACCAGCATCACTTTTCCCCGCTGGCACCTTTGCTGTGGCAGCAAAAGCTGGACGTTTGTCTTTTTTGCTCCAGAGAGCGCCGAAAGTGAAAAAAGGTGCTTTTGCGGATAGAGTCCTCAGGAAAGCAGAGAGGGCCAAATTGTCTGGGGCATTTGAAGGGGTTCCAGGAGGCAGTGAGGACCAGCATCACTTTTCCCCGCTGGCACTTTAGCTGTGGCAGCAAAATCTGGACGTTTGTCTTTTTTGCTCCAGACAGCGCCGAAAGTGAAAAAAGGTGCTTTTGCGGATAGAGTCCTCAGGAAAGCAGAGAGGGCCAAATTGTCTGGGGCATTTGAAGGGGTTCCAGGAGGCAGTGAGGACCAGCATCACTTTTCCCCGCTGGCACCTTTGCTGTGGCAGCAAAAGCTGGACGTTTGTCTTTTTTGCTCCAGAGAGCGCCAAAAGTGAAAAAAGGTGCTTTTGCGGATAGAGTCCTCAGGAAAGCAGAGAGGGCCAAATTGTCTGGGGCATTTGAAAAGGTTCCAGGAGGCAGTGAGAACCAGCATCACTTTTCCCCGCTGGCACTTTAGCTGTGGCAGCAAAATCTGGACGTTTGTCTTTTTTGCTCCATACAGCGCCGAAAGTGAAAAAAGGTGCTTTTGAGGATAGAGTCCGCAGGAAAGCAGAGAGGGCCAAATTGTCTGGGGCATTTGAAGGGGTTCCAGGAGGCAGTGAGGACCAGCATCACTTTTCCCCGCTGGCACCTTTGCTGTGGCAGCAAAAGCTGGACGTTTGTCTTTTTTGCTCCAGAGAGCGCCGAAAGTGAAAAAAGGTGCTTTTGCGGATAGAGTCCTCAGGAAAGCAGAGAGGGCCAAATTGTATGGGGCATTTAAAGGGGTCCAGGAGGCAGTGAGAACCAGCATCTCTCTTCCCCGCTGGCACCTTTGCTGTGGCAGCAAAAGCTGGACGTTTGTCTTTTTTGCTCCAGAGAGCGGCAAAACTGAAAAAGGTGCTTTTGCGGATAGAGTCCTCAGGAAAGCAGAGAGGGCCAAATTGTCTGGGGCATTTGAAGGGGTTCCAGGAGGCAGTGAGGACCAGCATCACTTTTCCCCGCTGGCACTTTAGTATGGCAGCAAAAGCTGGATGTTTGTCTTTTTTGCTCCAGGCAGCGCCAAAAGTGAAAAAAGGTGCTTTTGCGGATAGAGTCCTCAGGAAAGCAGAGAGGGCCAAATTGTCTGGGGCATTTGAAGGGGTTCCAGGAGGCAGTGAGGACCAGCACCACTTTTCCCCGCTGGCACTTTAGCTGTAACAGCAAAAGCTGGACGTTTGTCTTTTTTGCTCCAGAGAGCGCCGAAAGTGAAAAGAGGTGCTTTTGAGGATAGAGTCCTCAGGAAAGCAGAGAGGGCCAAATTGTCTGGGGCATTTGAAGGGGTTCCAGGAGGCAGTGAGGACCAGCACAACTTTTCCCCTCTGGCACTTTAGCTGTGGCAGCAAAATCTGGACGTTTGTCTTTTTTGCTCCAGACAGCGCCGAAAGTGAAAAAAGGTGCTTTTGAGGATAGAGTCCTCAGGAAAGCAGAGAGGGCCAAATTGTATGGGGCATTTAAAGGGGTTCCAGGAGGCAGTGAGAAGCAGCATCACTTTTCCCCGCTGGCACGTTTGCTGTGGCAGCAAAAGCTGGACGTTTGACTTTTTTGCTCCAGAGAGCGCCGAAAGTGAAAAAAGGTGCTTTTGAGGATAGAGTCCGCAGGAAAGCAGAGAGGGCCAAATTGTCTGGGGCATTTAAAGGGGTTCCAGGAGGCAGTGAGAACCAGCATCACTTTTCCCCGCTGGCACTTTAGCTGTGGCAGCAAAAGCTGGACGTTTGTCTTTTTTGCTCCAGGCAGCGCCAAAAGTGAAAAAAGGTGCTTTTGAGGATAGAGTCCTCAGGAAAGCAGAGAGGGCCAAATTGTCTGGGGCATTTGAAGGGGTTCCAGGAGACAGTGAGGACCAGCATCACTTTTACCCGCTGGCACCTTTGCTGTGGCAGCAAAAGCTGGACGTTTGTCTTTTTTGCTCCAGAGAGCACCGAAAGTGAAAAAAGGTGCTTTTGCGGATAGAGTCCTCAGGAAAGCAGAGAGGGCCAAATTGTATGGGGCATTTAAAGGGGTTCCAGGAGGCAGTGAGAAGCAGCATCTCTCTTCCCCGCTGGCACCTTTGCTGTGGCAGCAAAAGCTGGACGTTTGTCTTTTTTGCTCCAGAGAGCGGAAAAACTGAAAAAGGTGCTTTTGCGGATAGAGTCCTCAGGAAAGCAGAGAGGGCCAAATTGTCTGGGGCATTTGAAGGGGTTCCAGGAGGCAGTGAGAACCAGCATCACTTTTCCCCGCTGGCACTTTAGCTGTGGCAGCAAAAGCTGGATGTTTGTCTTTTTTGCTCCAGGCAGCGCCAAAAGTGAAAAAAGGTGCTTTTGCGGATAGAGTCCTCAGGAAAGCAGAGAGGGCCAAATTGTCTGGGGCATTTGAAGGGGTTCCAGGAGGCAGTGAGGACCAGCACCACTTTTCCCCGCTGGCACTTTAGCTGTGGCAGCAAAAGCTGGACGTTTGTCTTTTTTGCTCCAGAGAGCGCCGAAAGTGAAAAGAGGTGCTTTTGAGGATAGAGTCCTCAGGAAAGCAGAGAGGGCCAAATTGTCTGGGGCATTTAAAGGGGTTCCAGGAGGCAGTGAGAAGCAGCATCACTTTTCCCCGCTGGCACCTTTGCTGTGGCAGCAAAAGCTGGACGTTTGTCTTTTTTGCTCCAGAGAGCGCCGAAAGTGAAAAAAGGTGCTTT
Source organism: Vanellus vanellus (assembly GCF_965231255.1). NCBI lineage: Eukaryota > Metazoa > Chordata > Aves > Charadriiformes > Charadriidae > Vanellus > Vanellus vanellus. Next base: position 42,762 of record NW_028128621.1, on the reverse strand, counting down.
TGCGGATAGAGTCCTCAGGAAAGCAGAGAGGGCCAAATTGTCTGGGGCATTTGAAGGGGTTCCAGGAGGCAGTGAGGACCAGCATCACTTTTCCCTGCTGGCACTTTAGCTGTGGCAGCGAAATCTGGACGTTTGTCTTTTTTGCTCCAGACAGCGCCGAAAGTGAAAAAAGGTGCTTTTGAGGATAGAGTCCTCAGGAAAGCAGAGAGGGCCAAATTGTCTGGGGCATTTGAAGGGGTTCCAGGAGGCAGTGAGGACCAGCATCACTTTTCCCCGCTGGCACCTTTGCTGTGGCAGCAAAAGCTGGACGTTTGTCTTTTTTGCTCCAGACAGCGCCAAAAGTGAAAAAAGGTGCTTTTGAGGATAGAGTCCTCAGGAAAGCAGAGAGGGCCAAATTGTCTGGGGCATTTAAAGGGGTTCCAGGAGGCAGTTAGAACCAGCATCACTTTTCCCCGCTGGCACCTTTGCTGTGGCAGCAAAAGCTGGACGTTTGTCTTTTTTGCTCCAGAGAGCGCCGAAAGTGAAAAAAGGTGCTTTTGCGGATAGAGTCCTCAGGAAAGCAGAGAGGGCCAAATTGTCTGGGGCATTTGAAGGGGTTCCAGGAGGCAGTGAGGACCAGCATCACTTTTCCCCGCTGGCACTTTAGCTGTGGCAGCAAAATCTGGACGTTTGTCTTTTTTGCTCCAGACAGCGCCGAAAGTGAAAAAAGGTGCTTTTGCGGATAGAGTCCTCAGGAAAGCAGAGAGGGCCAAATTGTCTGGGGCATTTGAAGGGGTTCCAGGAGGCAGTGAGGACCAGCATCACTTTTCCCCGCTGGCACCTTTGCTGTGGCAGCAAAAGCTGGACGTTTGTCTTTTTTGCTCCAGAGAGCGCCTAAAGTGAAAAAGGTGCTTTTGAGGATAGAGTCCTCAGGAAAGCAGAGAGGGCCAAATTGTCTGGGGCATTTGAAGGGGTTCCAGGAGGCAGTGAGGACCAGCATCACTTTTCCCCGCTGGCACTTTAGCTGTAACAGCAAAAGCTGGACGTTTGTCTTTTTTGCTCCAGAGAGCGCCGAAAGTGAAAAAAGGTGCTTTTGCGGATAGAGTCCTCAGGAAAGCAGAGAGGGCCAAATTGTCTGGGGCATTTGAAAAGGTTCCAGTAGGCAGTGAGAACCAGCATCACTTTTCCCCGCTGGCACTTTAGCTGTGGCAGCAAAATCTGGACGTTTGTCTTTTTTGCTCCAGACAGCGCCGAAAGTGAAAAAAGGTGCTTTTGAGGATAGAGTCCGCAGGAAAGCAGAGAGGGCCAAATTGTATGGGGCATTTGAAGGGGTTCCAGGAGGCAGTGAGAACCAGCATCACTTTTCCCCGCTGGCACTTTTGCTGTGGCAGCAAAAGCTGGACGTTTGTCTTTTTTGCTCCAGACAGCGCCGAAAGTGAAAAAAGGTGCTTTTGAGGATAGAGTCCTCAGGAAAGCAGAGAGGGCCAAATTGTCTGGGGCATTTGAAGGGGTTCCAGGAGGCAGTGAGGACCAGCATCACTTTTCCCCGCTGGCACCTTTGCTGTGGCAGCAAAAGCTGGACGTTTGTCTTTTTTGCTCCAGAGAGCGCCGAAAGTGAAAAAAGGTGCTTTTGCGGATAGAGTCCTCAGGAAAGCAGAGAGGGCCAAATTGTATGGGGCATTTAAAGGGGTCCAGGAGGCAGTGAGAACCAGCATCTCTCTTCCCCGCTGGCACCTTTGCTGTGGCAGCAAAAGCTGGACGTTTGTCTTTTTTGCTCCAGAGAGCGGCAAAACTGAAAAAGGTGCTTTTGCGGATAGAGTCCTCAGGAAAGCAGAGAGGGCCAAATTGTCTGGGGCATTTGAAGGGGTTCCAGGAGGCAGTGAGGACCAGCATCACTTTTCCCCGCTGGCACTTTAGTATGGCAGCAAAAGCTGGATGTTTGTCTTTTTTGCTCCAGGCAGCGCCAAAAGTGAAAAAAGGTGCTTTTGCGGATAGAGTCCTCAGGAAAGCAGACAGGGCCAAATTGTCTGGGGCATTTGAAGGGGTTCCAGGAGGCAGTGAGGACCAGCACCACTTTTCCCCGCTGGCACTTTAGCTGTAACAGCAAAAGCTGGACGTTTGTCTTTTTTGCTCCAGAGAGCGCCGAAAGTGAAAAGAGGTGCTTTTGAGGATAGAGTCCTCAGGAAAGCAGAGAGGGCCAAATTGTCTGGGGCATTTGAAGGGGTTCCAGGAGGCAGTGAGGACCAGCAACTTTTCCCCTCTGGCACTTTAGCTGTGGCAGCAAAATCTGGACGTTTGTCTTTTTTGCTCCAGACAGCGCCGAAAGTGAAAAAAGGTGCTTTTGAGGATAGAGTCCTCAGGAAAGCAGAGAGGGCCAAATTGTATGGGGCATTTCAAAGGATCCACGAGGCAGTGAGAACCAGCATCTCTCTTCCCCGCTGGCACCTTTGCTGTGGCAGCAAAAGCTGGACGTTTGTCTTTTTTGCTCCAGAGAGCGGCAAAACTGAAAAAGGTGCTTTTGCGGATAGAGTCCTCAGGAAAGCAGAGAGGGCCAAATTGTCTGGGGCATTTGAAGGGGTTCCAGGAGGCAGTGAGGACCAGCATCACTTTTCCCTGCTGGCACTTTAGCTGTGGCAGCAAAATCTGGACGTTTGTCTTTTTTGCTCCAGACAGCGCCGAAAGTGAAAAAAGGTGCTTTTGAGGATAGAGTCCTCAGGAAAGCAGAGAGGGCCAAATTGTCTGGGGCATTTGAAGGGGTTCCAGGAGGCAGTGAGGACCAGCATCACTTTTCCCCGCTGGCACCTTTGCTGTGGCAGCAAAAGCTGGACGTTTGTCTTTTTTGCTCCAGACAGCGCCAAAAGTGAAAAAAGGTGCTTTTGAGGATAGAGTCCTCAGGAAAGCAGAGAGGGCCAAATTGTCTGGGGCATTTAAAGGGGTTCCAGGAGGCAGTTAGAACCAGCATCACTTTTCCCCGCTGGCACCTTTGCTGTGGCAGCAAAAGCTGGACGTTTGTCTTTTTTGCTCCAGAGAGCGCCGAAAGTGAAAAAAGGTGCTTTTGCGGATAGAGTCCTCAGGAAAGCAGAGAGGGCCAAATTGTCTGGGGCATTTGAAGGGGTTCCAGGAGGCAGTGAGGACCAGCATCACTTTTCCCCGCTGGCACTTTAGCTGTGGCAGCAAAATCTGGACGTTTGTCTTTTTTGCTCCAGACAGCGCCGAAAGTGAAAAAAGGTGCTTTTGCGGATAGAGTCCTCAGGAAAGCAGAGAGGGCCAAATTGTCTGGGGCATTTGAAGGGGTTCCAGGAGGCAGTGAGGACCAGCATCACTTTTCCCCGCTGGCACCTTTGCTGTGGCAGCAAAAGCTGGACGTTTGTCTTTTTTGCTCCAGGCAGCGCCAAAAGTGAAAAAAGGTGCTTTTGCGGATAGAGTCCTCAGGAAAGCAGAGAGGGCCAAATTGTCTGGGGCATTTGAAAAGGTTCCAGGAGGCAGTGAGAACCAGCATCACTTTTCCCCGCTGGCACTTTAGCTGTGGCAGCAAAATCTGGACGTTTGTCTTTTTTGCTCCATACAGCGCCGAAAGTGAAAAAAGGTGCTTTTGAGGATAGAGTCCGCAGGAAAGCAGAGAGGGCCAAATTGTCTGGGGCATTTGAAGGGGTTCCAGGAGGCAGTGAGGACCAGCATCACTTTTCCCCGCTGGCACCTTTGCTGTGGCAGCAAAAGCTGGACGTTTGTCTTTTTTGCTCCAGACAGCGCCAAAAGTGAAAAAAGGTGCTTTTGAGGATAGAGTCCTCAGGAAAGCAGAGAGGGCCAAATTGTATGGGGCATTTAAAGGGGTTCCAGGAGGCAGTTAGAACCAGCATCACTTTTCCCCGCTGGCACCTTTGCTGTGGCAGCAAAAGCTGGACGTTTGTCTTTTTTGCTCCAGAGAGCGCCGAAAGTGAAAAAAGGTGCTTTTGCGGATAGAGTCCTCAGGAAAGCAGAGAGGGCCAAATTGTCTGGGGCATTTGAAGGGGTTCCAGGAGGCAGTGAGGACCAGCATCACTTTTCCCCGCTGGCACTTTAGCTGTGGCAGCAAAATCTGGACGTTTGTCTTTTTTGCTCCAGACAGCGCCGAAAGTGAAAAAAGGTGCTTTTGCGGATAGAGTCCTCAGGAAAGCAGAGAGGGCCAAATTGTCTGGGGCATTTGAAGGGGTTCCAGGAGGCAGTGAGGACCAGCATCACTTTTCCCCGCTGGCACCTTTGCTGTGGCAGCAAAAGCTGGACGTTTGTCTTTTTTGCTCCAGAGAGCGCCAAAAGTGAAAAAAGGTGCTTTTGCGGATAGAGTCCTCAGGAAAGCAGAGAGGGCCAAATTGTCTGGGGCATTTGAAAAGGTTCCAGGAGGCAGTGAGAACCAGCATCACTTTTCCCCGCTGGCACTTTAGCTGTGGCAGCAAAATCTGGACGTTTGTCTTTTTTGCTCCATACAGCGCCGAAAGTGAAAAAAGGTGCTTTTGAGGATAGAGTCCGCAGGAAAGCAGAGAGGGCCAAATTGTCTGGGGCATTTGAAGGGGTTCCAGGAGGCAGTGAGGACCAGCATCACTTTTCCCCGCTGGCACCTTTGCTGTGGCAGCAAAAGCTGGACGTTTGTCTTTTTTGCTCCAGAGAGCGCCGAAAGTGAAAAAAGGTGCTTTTGCGGATAGAGTCCTCAGGAAAGCAGAGAGGGCCAAATTGTATGGGGCATTTAAAGGGGTCCAGGAGGCAGTGAGAACCAGCATCTCTCTTCCCCGCTGGCACCTTTGCTGTGGCAGCAAAAGCTGGACGTTTGTCTTTTTTGCTCCAGAGAGCGGCAAAACTGAAAAAGGTGCTTTTGCGGATAGAGTCCTCAGGAAAGCAGAGAGGGCCAAATTGTCTGGGGCATTTGAAGGGGTTCCAGGAGGCAGTGAGGACCAGCATCACTTTTCCCCGCTGGCACTTTAGTATGGCAGCAAAAGCTGGATGTTTGTCTTTTTTGCTCCAGGCAGCGCCAAAAGTGAAAAAAGGTGCTTTTGCGGATAGAGTCCTCAGGAAAGCAGAGAGGGCCAAATTGTCTGGGGCATTTGAAGGGGTTCCAGGAGGCAGTGAGGACCAGCACCACTTTTCCCCGCTGGCACTTTAGCTGTAACAGCAAAAGCTGGACGTTTGTCTTTTTTGCTCCAGAGAGCGCCGAAAGTGAAAAGAGGTGCTTTTGAGGATAGAGTCCTCAGGAAAGCAGAGAGGGCCAAATTGTCTGGGGCATTTGAAGGGGTTCCAGGAGGCAGTGAGGACCAGCACAACTTTTCCCCTCTGGCACTTTAGCTGTGGCAGCAAAATCTGGACGTTTGTCTTTTTTGCTCCAGACAGCGCCGAAAGTGAAAAAAGGTGCTTTTGAGGATAGAGTCCTCAGGAAAGCAGAGAGGGCCAAATTGTATGGGGCATTTAAAGGGGTTCCAGGAGGCAGTGAGAAGCAGCATCACTTTTCCCCGCTGGCACGTTTGCTGTGGCAGCAAAAGCTGGACGTTTGACTTTTTTGCTCCAGAGAGCGCCGAAAGTGAAAAAAGGTGCTTTTGAGGATAGAGTCCGCAGGAAAGCAGAGAGGGCCAAATTGTCTGGGGCATTTAAAGGGGTTCCAGGAGGCAGTGAGAACCAGCATCACTTTTCCCCGCTGGCACTTTAGCTGTGGCAGCAAAAGCTGGACGTTTGTCTTTTTTGCTCCAGGCAGCGCCAAAAGTGAAAAAAGGTGCTTTTGAGGATAGAGTCCTCAGGAAAGCAGAGAGGGCCAAATTGTCTGGGGCATTTGAAGGGGTTCCAGGAGACAGTGAGGACCAGCATCACTTTTACCCGCTGGCACCTTTGCTGTGGCAGCAAAAGCTGGACGTTTGTCTTTTTTGCTCCAGAGAGCACCGAAAGTGAAAAAAGGTGCTTTTGCGGATAGAGTCCTCAGGAAAGCAGAGAGGGCCAAATTGTATGGGGCATTTAAAGGGGTTCCAGGAGGCAGTGAGAAGCAGCATCTCTCTTCCCCGCTGGCACCTTTGCTGTGGCAGCAAAAGCTGGACGTTTGTCTTTTTTGCTCCAGAGAGCGGAAAAACTGAAAAAGGTGCTTTTGCGGATAGAGTCCTCAGGAAAGCAGAGAGGGCCAAATTGTCTGGGGCATTTGAAGGGGTTCCAGGAGGCAGTGAGAACCAGCATCACTTTTCCCCGCTGGCACTTTAGCTGTGGCAGCAAAAGCTGGAAGTTTGTCTTTTTTGCTCCAGGCAGCGCCAAAAGTGAAAAAAGGTGCTTTTGCGGATAGAGTCCTCAGGAAAGCAGAGAGGGCCAAATTGTCTGGGGCATTTGAAGGGCTTCCAGGAGGCAGTGAGGACCAGCATCACTTTTCCCTGCTGGCACTTTAGCTGTGGCAGCAAAATCTGGACGTTTGTCTTTTTTGCTCCAGACAGCGCCGAAAGTGAAAAAAGGTGCTTTTGAGGATAGAGTCCTCAGGAAAGCAGAGAGGGCCAAATTGTCTGGGGCATTTGAAGGGGTTCCAGGAGGCAGTGAGGACCAGCATCACTTTTCCCCGCTGGCACCTTTGCTGTGGCAGCAAAAGCTGGACGTTTGTCTTTTTTGCTCCAGACAGCGCCAAAAGTGAAAAAAGGTGCTTTTGAGGATAGAGTCCTCAGGAAAGCAGAGAGGGCCAAATTGTCTGGGGCATTTAAAGGGGTTCCAGGAGGCAGTTAGAACCAGCATCACTTTTCCCCGCTGGCACCTTTGCTGTGGCAGCAAAAGCTGGACGTTTGTCTTTTTTGCTCCAGAGAGCGCCGAAAGTGAAAAAAGGTGCTTTTGCGGATAGAGTCCTCAGGAAAGCAGAGAGGGCCAAATTGTCTGGGGCATTTGAAGGGGTTCCAGGAGGCAGTGAGGACCAGCATCACTTTTCCCCGCTGGCACTTTAGCTGTGGCAGCAAAAGCTGGACGTTTGTCTTTTTTGCTCCAGACAGCGCCGAAAGTGAAAAAAGGTGCTTTTGCGGATAGAGTCCTCAGGAAAGCAGAGAGGGCCAAATTGTCTGGGGCATTTGAAGGGGTTCCAGGAGGCAGTGAGGACCAGCATCACTTTTCCCCGCTGGCACCTTTGCTGTGGCAGCAAAAGCTGGACGTTTGTCTTTTTTGCTCCAGAGAGCGCCAAAAGTGAAAAAAGGTGCTTTTGCGGATAGAGTCCTCAGGAAAGCAGAGAGGGCCAAATTGTCTGGGGCATTTGAAAAGGTTCCAGGAGGCAGTGAGAACCAGCATCACTTTTCCCCGCTGGCACTTTAGCTGTGGCAGCAAAAGCTGGACGTTTGTCTTTTTTGCTCCAGAGAGCACCGAAAGTGAAAAAGGTGCTTTTGAGGATAGAGTCCTCAGGAAAGCAGAGAGGGCCAAATTGTCTGGGGCATTTGAAGGGGTTCCAGGAGGCAGTGAGGACCAGCATCACTTTTCCCCGCTGGCACTTTAGCTGTAACAGCAAAAGCTGGACGTTTGTCTTTTTTGCTCCAGAGAGCGCCGAAAGTGAAAAAAGGTGCTTTTGAGGATAGAGTCCTCAGGAAAGCAGAGAGGGCCAAATTGTCTGGGGCATTTGAAAAGGTTCCAGTAGGCAGTGAGAACCAGCATCACTTTTCCCCGCTGGCACTTTAGCTGTGGCAGCAAAATCTGGACGTTTGTCTTTTTTGCTCCAGACAGCGCCGAAAGTGAAAAAAGGTGCTTTTGAGGATAGAGTCCGCAGGAAAGCAGAGAGGGCCAAATTGTCTGGGGCTTTTAAAGGGGTTCCAGGAGGCAGTGAGAACCAGCATCACTTTTCCCCGCTGGCACCTTTGCTGTGGCAGCAAAAGCTGGACGTTTGTCTTTTTTGCTCCAGACAGCGCCGAAAGTGAAAAAAGGTGCTTTTGAGGATAGAGTCCTCAGGAAAGCAGAGAGGGCCAAATTGTCTGGGGCATTTGAAGGGGTTCCAGGAGGCAGTGAGGACCAGCATCACTTTTCCCCGCTGGCACCTTTGCTGTGGCAGCAAAAGCTGGACGTTTGTCTTTTTTGCTCCAGAGAGCGCCGAAAGTGAAAAAAGGTGCTTTTGCGGATAGAGTCCTCAGGAAAGCAGAGAGGGCCAAATTGTATGGGGCATTTAAAGGGGTCCAGGAGGCAGTGAGAACCAGCATCTCTCTTCCCCGCTGGCACCTTTGCTGTGGCAGCAAAAGCTGGACGTTTGTCTTTTTTGCTCCAGAGAGCGGCAAAACTGAAAAAGGTGCTTTTGCGGATAGAGTCCTCAGGAAAGCAGAGAGGGCCAAATTGTCTGGGGCATTTGAAGGGGTTCCAGGAGGCAGTGAGGACCAGCATCACTTTTCCCCGCTGGCACTTTAGTATGGCAGCAAAAGCTGGATGTTTGTCTTTTTTGCTCCAGGCAGCGCCAAAAGTGAAAAAAGGTGCTTTTGCGGATAGAGTCCTCAGGAAAGCAGACAGGGCCAAATTGTCTGGGGCATTTGAAGGGGTTCCAGGAGGCAGTGAGGACCAGCACCACTTTTCCCCGCTGGCACTTTAGCTGTAACAGCAAAAGCTGGACGTTTGTCTTTTTTGCTCCAGAGAGCGCCGAAAGTGAAAAGAGGTGCTTTTGAGGATAGAGTCCTCAGGAAAGCAGAGAGGGCCAAATTGTCTGGGGCATTTGAAGGGGTTCCAGGAGGCAGTGAGGACCAGCAACTTTTCCCCTCTGGCACTTTAGCTGTGGCAGCAAAATCTGGACGTTTGTCTTTTTTGCTCCAGACAGCGCCGAAAGTGAAAAAAGGTGCTTTTGAGGATAGAGTCCTCAGGAAAGCAGAGAGGGCCAAATTGTATGGGGCATTTAAAGGGGTTCCAGGAGGCAGTGAGAACCAGCATCTCTCTTCCCCGCTGGCACCTTTGCTGTGGCAGCAAAAGCTGGACGTTTGTCTTTTTTGCTCCAGAGAGCGGCAAAACTGAAAAAGGTGCTTTTGCAGATAGAGTCCTCAGGAAAGCAGAGAGGGCCAAATTGTCTGGGGCATTTGAAGGGGTTCCAGGAGGCAGTGAGGACCAGCATCACTTTTCCCCGCTGGCACTTTAGCTGTGGCAGCAAAAGCTGGATGTTTGTCTTTTTTGCTCCAGGCAGCGCCAAAAGTGAAAAAAGGTGCTTTTGCGGATAGAGTCCTCAGGAAAGCAGAGAGGGCCAAATTGTCTGGGGCATTTGAAGGGGTTCCAGGAGGCAGTGAGGACCAGCACCACTTTTCCCCGCTGGCACTTTAGCTGTAACAGCAAAAGCTGGACGTTTGTCTTTTTTGCTCCAGAGAGCGCCGAAAGTGAAAAGAGGTGCTTTTGAGGATAGAGTCCTCAGGAAAGCAGAGAGGGCCAAATTGTCTGGGGCATTTGAAGGGGTTCCAGGAGGCAGTGAGGACCAGCACAACTTTTCCCCTCTGGCACTTTAGCTGTGGCAGCAAAATCTGGACGTTTGTCTTTTTTGCTCCATACAGCGCCGAAAGTGAAAAAAGGTGCTTTTGAGGATAGAGTCCTCAGGAAAGCAGAGAGGGCCAAATTGTATGGGGCATTTAAAGGGGTTCCAGGAGGCAGTGAGAAGCAGCATCACTTTTCCCCGCTGGCACGTTTGCTGTGGCAGCAAAAGCTGGACGTTTGACTTTTTTGCTCCAGAGAGCGCCGAAAGTGAAAAAAGGTGCTTTTGAGGATAGAGTCCGCAGGAAAGCAGAGAGGGCCAAATTGTCTGGGGCATTTAAAGGGGTTCCAGGAGGCAGTGAGAACCAGCATCACTTTTCCCCGCTGGCACTTTAGCTGTGGCAGCAAAAGCTGGACGTTTGTCTTTTTTGCTCCAGGCAGCGCCAAAAGTGAAAAAAGGTGCTTTTGAGGATAGAGTCCTCAGGAAAGCAGAGAGGGCCAAATTGTCTGGGGCATTTGAAGGGGTTCCAGGAGACAGTGAGGACCAGCATCACTTTTACCCGCTGGCACCTTTGCTGTGGCAGCAAAAGCTGGACGTTTGTCTTTTTTGCTCCAGAGAGCGCCGAAAGTGAAAAAAGGTGCTTTTGCGGATAGAGTCCTCAGGAAAGCAGAGAGGGCCAAATTGTATGGGGCATTTAAAGGGGTTCCAGGAGGCAGTGAGAACCAGCATCTCTCTTCCCCGCTGGCACCTTTGCTGTGGCAGCAAAAGCTGGACGTTTGTCTTTTTTGCTCCAGAGAGCGGCAAAACTGAAAAAGGTGCTTTTGCGGATAGAGTCCTCAGGAAAGCAGAGAGGGCCAAATTGTCTGGGGCATTTGAAGGGGTTCCAGGAGGCAGTGAGGACCAGCATCACTTTTCCCCGCTGGCACTTTAGCTGTGGCAGCAAAAGCTGGATGTTTGTCTTTTTTGCTCCAGGCAGCGCCAAAAGTGAAAAAAGGTGCTTTTGAGGATAGAGTCCTCAGGAAAGCAGAGAGGGCCAAATTGTCTGGGGCATTTGAAGGGGTTCCAGGAGGCAGTGAGGACCAGCACCACTTTTCCCCGCTGGCACTTTAGCTGTAACAGCAAAAGCTGGACGTTTGTCTTTTTTGCTCCAGAGAGCGCCGAAAGTGAAAAGAGGTGCTTTTGAGAATAGAGTCCTCAGGAAAGCAGAGAGGGCCAAATTGTCTGGGGCATTTAAAGGGGTTCCAGGAGGCAGTGAGAAGCAGCATCACTTTTCCCCGCTGGCACCTTTGCTGTGGCAGCAAAATCTGGACGTTTGTCTTTTTTGCTCCAGAGAGCGCCGAAAGTGAATAAAGGTGCTTTTGCGGATAGAGTCCTCAGGAAAGCAGAGAGGGCCAAATTGTCTGGGGCATTTGAAGGGGTTCCAGGAGGCAGTGAGGACCAGCATCACTTTTCCCTGCTGGCACTTTAGCTGTGGCAGCAAAAGCTGGATGTTTGTCTTTTTTGCTCCAGGCAGCGCCAAAAGTGAAAAAAGGTGCTTTTGCGGATAGAGTCCTCAGGAAAGCAGAGAGGGCCAAATTGTCTGGGGCATTTGAAGGGGTTCCAGGAGGCAGTGAGGACCAGCACCACTTTTCCCCGCTGGCACTTTAGCTGTAACAGCAAAAGCTGGACGTTTGTCTTTTTTGCTCCAGAGAGCGCCGAAAGTGAAAAGAGGTGCTTTTGAGGATAGAGTCCTCAGGAAAGCAGAGAGGGCCAAATTGTCTGGGGCATTTGAAGGGGTTCCAGGAGGCAGTGAGGACCAGCACAACTTTTCCCCTCTGGCACTTTAGCTGTGGCAGCAAAATCTGGACGTTTGTCTTTTTTGCTCCATACAGCGCCGAAAGTGAAAAAAGGTGCTTTTGAGGATAGAGTCCTCAGGAAAGCAGAGAGGGCCAAATTGTCTGGGGCATTTAAAGGGGTTCCAGGAGGCAGTGAGAAGCAGCATCACTTTTCCCCGCTGGCACGTTTGCTGTGGCAGCAAAAGCTGGACGTTTGACTTTTTTGCTCCAGAGAGCGCCGAAAGTGAAAAAAGGTGCTTTTGAGGATAGAGTCCGCAGGAAAGCAGAGAGGGCCAAATTGTCTGGGGCATTTAAAGGGGTTCCAGGAGGCAGTGAGAACCAGCATCACTTTTCCCCGCTGGCACTTTAGCTGTGGCAGCAAAAGCTGGACGTTTGTCTTTTTTGCTCCAGGCAGCGCCAAAAGTGAAAAAAGGTGCTTTTGAGGATAGAGTCCTCAGGAAAGCAGAGAGGGCCAAATTGTCTGGGGCATTTGAAGGGGTTCCAGGAGACAGTGAGGACCAGCATCACTTTTACCCGCTGGCACCTTTGCTGTGGCAGCAAAAGCTGGACGTTTGTCTTTTTTGCTCCAGAGAGCGCCGAAAGTGAAAAAAGGTGCTTTTGCGGATAGAGTCCTCAGGAAAGCAGAGAGGGCCAAATTGTATGGGGCATTTAAAGGGGTTCCAGGAGGCAGTGAGAACCAGCATCTCTCTTCCCCGCTGGCACCTTTGCTGTGGCAGCAAAAGCTGGACGTTTGTCTTTTTTGCTCCAGAGAGCGGCAAAACTGAAAAAGGTGCTTTTGCGGATAGAGTCCTCAGGAAAGCAGAGAGGGCCAAATTGTCTGGGGCATTTGAAGGGGTTCCAGGAGGCAGTGAGGACCAGCATCACTTTTCCCCGCTGGCACTTTAGCTGTGGCAGCAAAAGCTGGATGTTTGTCTTTTTTGCTCCAGGCAGCGCCAAAAGTGAAAAAAGGTGCTTTTGAGGATAGAGTCCTCAGGAAAGCAGAGAGGGCCAAATTGTCTGGGGCATTTGAAGGGGTTCCAGGAGGCAGTGAGGACCAGCACCACTTTTCCCCGCTGGCACTTTAGCTGTAACAGCAAAAGCTGGACGTTTGTCTTTTTTGCTCCAGAGAGCGCCGAAAGTGAAAAGAGGTGCTTTTGAGAATAGAGTCCTCAGGAAAGCAGAGAGGGCCAAATTGTCTGGGGCATTTAAAGGGGTTCCAGGAGGCAGTGAGAAGCAGCATCACTTTTCCCCGCTGGCACCTTTGCTGTGGCAGCAAAATCTGGACGTTTGTCTTTTTTGCTCCAGAGAGCGCCGAAAGTGAATAAAGGTGCTTTTGCGGATAGAGTCCTCAGGAAAGCAGAGAGGGCCAAATTGTCTGGGGCATTTGAAGGGGTTCCAGGAGGCAGTGAGGACCAGCATCACTTTTCCCTGCTGGCACTTTAGCTGTGGCAGCAAAATCTGGACGTTTGTCTTTTTTGCTCCAGACAGCGCCGAAAGTGAAAAAAGGTGCTTTTGAGGATAGAGTCCTCAGGAAAGCAGAGAGGGCCAAATTGTCTGGGGCATTTGAAGGGGTTCCAGGAGGCAGTGAGGACCAGCATCACTTTTCCCCGCTGGCACCTTTGCTGTGGCAGCAAAAGCTGGACGTTTGTCTTTTTTGCTCCAGACAGCGCCAAAAGTGAAAAAAGGTGCTTTTGAGGATAGAGTCCTCAGGAAAGCAGAGAGGGCCAAATTGTCTGGGGCATTTAAAGGGGTTCCAGGAGGCAGTTAGAACCAGCATCACTTTTCCCCGCTGGCACCTTTGCTGTGGCAGCAAAAGCTGGACGTTTGTCTTTTTTGCTCCAGAGAGCGCCAAAAGTGAAAAAAGGTGCTTTTGCGGATAGAGTCCTCAGGAAAGCAGAGAGGGCCAAATTGTCTGGGGCATTTGAAGGGGTTCCAGGAGGCAGTGAGGACCAGCATCACTTTTCCCCGCTGGCACTTTAGCTGTGGCAGCAAAATCTGGACGTTTGTCTTTTTTGCTCCAGACAGCGCCGAAAGTGAAAAAAGGTGCTTTTGCGGATAGAGTCCTCAGGAAAGCAGAGAGGGCCAAATTGTCTGGGGCATTTGAAGGGGTTCCAGGAGGCAGTGAGGACCAGCATCACTTTTCCCCGCTGGCACCTTTGCTGTGGCAGCAAAAGCTGGACGTTTGTCTTTTTTGCTCCAGAGAGCGCCAAAAGTGAAAAAAGGTGCTTTTGCGGATAGAGTCCTCAGGAAAGCAGAGAGGGCCAAATTGTCTGGGGCATTTGAAAAGGTTCCAGGAGGCAGTGAGAACCAGCATCACTTTTCCCCGCTGGCACTTTAGCTGTGGCAGCAAAATCTGGACGTTTGTCTTTTTTGCTCCATACAGCGCCGAAAGTGAAAAAAGGTGCTTTTGAGGATAGAGTCCTCAGGAAAGCAGAGAGGGCCAAATTGTCTGGGGCATTTGAAGGGGTTCCAGGAGGCAGTGAGGACCAGCACCACTTTTCCCCGCTGGCACTTTAGCTGTAACAGCAAAAGCTGGACGTTTGTCTTTTTTGCTCCAGAGAGCGCCGAAAGTGAAAAGAGGTGCTTTTGAGGATAGAGTCCTCAGGAAAGCAGAGAGGGCCAAATTGTCTGGGGCATTTGAAGGGGTTCCAGGAGGCAGTGAGGACCAGCACAACTTTTCCCCTCTGGCACTTTAGCTGTGGCAGCAAAATCTGGACGTTTGTCTTTTTTGCTCCAGACAGCGCCGAAAGTGAAAAAAGGTGCTTTTGAGGATAGAGTCCTCAGGAAAGCAGAGAGGGCCAAATTGTATGGGGCATTTAAAGGGGTTCCAGGAGGCAGTGAGAAGCAGCATCACTTTTCCCCGCTGGCACGTTTGCTGTGGCAGCAAAAGCTGGACGTTTGACTTTTTTGCTCCAGAGAGCGCTGAAAGTGAAAAAAGGTGCTTTTGAGGATAGAGTCCGCAGGAAAGCAGAGAGGGCCAAATTGTCTGGGGCATTTAAAGGGGTTCCAGGAGGCAGTGAGAACCAGCATCACTTTTCCCCGCTGGCACTTTAGCTGTGGCAGCAAAAGCTGGACGTTTGTCTTTTTTGCTCCAGGCAGCGCCAAAAGTGAAAAAAGGTGCTTTTGAGGATAGAGTCCTCAGGAAAGCAGAGAGGGCCAAATTGTCTGGGGCATTTGAAGGGGTTCCAGGAGACAGTGAGGACCAGCATCACTTTTACCCGCTGGCACCTTTGCTGTGGCAGCAAAAGCTGGACGTTTGTCTTTTTTGCTCCAGAGAGCGCCGAAAGTGAAAAAAGGTGCTTTTGCGGATAGAGTCCTCAGGAAAGCAGAGAGGGCCAAATTGTATGGGGCATTTAAAGGGGTTCCAGGAGGCAGTGAGAACCAGCATCTCTCTTCCCCGCTGGCACCTTTGCTGTGGCAGCAAAAGCTGGACGTTTGTCTTTTTTGCTCCAGAGAGCGGCAAAACTGAAAAAGGTGCTTTTGCGGATAGAGTCCTCAGGAAAGCAGAGAGGGCCAAATTGTCTGGGGCATTTGAAGGGGTTCCAGGAGGCAGTGAGGACCAGCATCACTTTTCCCCGCTGGCACTTTAGCTGTGGCAGCAAAAGCTGGATGTTTGTCTTTTTTGCTCCAGAGAGCGCCAAAAGTGAAAAAAGGTGCTTTTGCAGATAGAGTCCTCAGGAAAGCAGAGAGGGCCAAATTGTCTGGGGCATTTGAAGGGGTTCCAGGAGGCAGTGAGGACCAGCACCACTTTTCCCCGCTGGCACTTTAGCTGTAACAGCAAAAGCTGGACGTTTGTCTTTTTTGCTCCAGAGAGCGCCGAAAGTGAAAAGAGGTGCTTTTGAGGATAGAGTCCTCAGGAAAGCAGAGAGGGCCAAATTGTCTGGGGCATTTAAAGGGGTTCCAGGAGGCAGTGAGAAGCAGCATCACTTTTCCCCGCTGGCACCTTTGCTGTGGCAGCAAAAGCTGGACGTTTGTCTTTTTTGCTCCAGAGAGCGCCGAAAGTGAAAAAAGGTGCTTTTGCGGATAGAGTCCTCAGGAAAGCAGAGAGGGCCAAATTGTCTGGGGCATTTGAAGGGGTTCCAGGAGGCAGTGAGGACCAGCATCACTTTTCCCTGCTGGCACTTTAGCTGTGGCAGCAAAATCTGGACGTTTGTCTTTTTTGCTCCAGACAGCGCCGAAAGTGAAAAAAGGTGCTTTTGAGGATAGAGTCCTCAGGAAAGCAGAGAGGGCCAAATTGTCTGGGGCATTTGAAGGGGTTCCAGGAGGCAGTGAGGACCAGCATCACTTTTCCCCGCTGGCACCTTTGCTGTGGCAGCAAAAGCTGGACGTTTGTCTTTTTTGCTCCAGACAGCGCCAAAAGTGAAAAAAGGTGCTTTTGAGGATAGAGTCCTCAGGAAAGCAGAGAGGGCCAAATTGTCTGGGGCATTTAAAGGGGTTCCAGGAGGCAGTTAGAACCAGCATCACTTTTCCCCGCTGGCACCTTTGCTGTGGCAGCAAAAGCTGGACGTTTGTCTTTTTTGCTCCAGAGAGCGCCGAAAGTGAAAAAAGGTGCTTTTGCGGATAGAGTCCTCAGGAAAGCAGAGAGGGCCAAATTGTCTGGGGCATTTGAAGGGGTTCCAGGAGGCAGTGAGGACCAGCATCACTTTTCCCCGCTGGCACTTTAGCTGTGGCAGCAAAATCTGGACGTTTGTCTTTTTTGCTCCAGACAGCGCCGAAAGTGAAAAAAGGTGCTTTTGCGGATAGAGTCCTCAGGAAAGCAGAGAGGGCCAAATTGTCTGGGGCATTTGAAGGGGTTCCAGGAGGCAGTGAGGACCAGCATCACTTTTCCCCGCTGGCACCTTTGCTGTGGCAGCAAAAGCTGGACGTTTGTCTTTTTTGCTCCAGAGAGCGCCAAAAGTGAAAAAAGGTGCTTTTGCGGATAGAGTCCTCAGGAAAGCAGAGAGGGCCAAATTGTCTGGGGCATTTGAAAAGGTTCCAGGAGGCAGTGAGAACCAGCATCACTTTTCCCCGCTGGCACTTTAGCTGTGGCAGCAAAATCTGGACGTTTGTCTTTTTTGCTCCATACAGCGCCGAAAGTGAAAAAAGGTGCTTTTGAGGATAGAGTCCGCAAGAAAGCAGAGAGGGCCAAATTGTCTGGGGCATTTGAAGGGGTTCCAGGAGGCAGTGAGAACCAGCATCACTTTTCCCCGCTGGCACCTTTGCTGTGGCAGCAAAAGCTGGACGTTTGTCTTTTTTGCTCCAGACAGCGCCGAAAGTGAAAAAAGGTGCTTTTGAGGATAGAGTCCTCAGGAAAGCAGAGAGGGCCAAATTGTCTGGGGCATTTGAAGGGGTTCCAGGAGGCAGTGAGGACCAGCATCACTTTTCCCCGCTGGCACCTTTGCTGTGGCAGCAAAAGCTGGACGTTTGTCTTTTTTGCTCCAGAGAGCGCTGAAAGTGAAAAAAGGTGCTTTTGCGGATAGAGTCCTCAGGAAAGCAGAGAGGGCCAAATTGTCTGGGGCATTTGAAGGGGTTCCAGGAGGCAGTGAGGACCAGCATCACTTTTCCCCGCTGGCACCTTTGCTGTGGCAGCAAAAGCTGGACGTTTGTCTTTTTTGCTCCAGGCAGCGCCAAAAGTGAAAAAAGGTGCTTTTGAGGATAGAGTCCTCAGGAAAGCAGAGAGGGCCAAATTGTCTGGGGCATTTGAAGGGGTTCCAGGAGGCAGTGAGGACCAGCATCACTTTTCCCCGCTGGCACCTTTGCTGTGGCAGCAAAAGCTGGACGTTTGTCTTTTTTGCTCCAGAGAGCGCCGAAAGTGAAAAAAGGTGCTTTTGCGGATAGAGTCCTCAGGAAAGCAGAGAGGGCCAAATTGTATGGGGCATTTAAAGGGCTTCCAGGAGGCAGTGAGAACCAGCATCTCTCTTCCCCGCTGGCACCTTTGCTGTGGCAGCAAAAGCTGGACGTTTGTCTTTTTTGCTCCAGAGAGCGGCAAAACTGAAAAAGGTGCTTTTGCGGATAGAGTCCTCAGGAAAGCAGAGAGGGCCAAATTGTCTGGGGCATTTGAAGGGGTTCCAGGAGGCAGTGAGGACCAGCATCACTTTTCCCCGCTGGCACTTTAGCTGTGGCAGCAAAAGCTGGATGTTTGTCTTTTTTGCTCCAGGCAGCGCCAAAAGTGAAAAAAGGTGCTTTTGCGGATAGAGTCCTCAGGAAAGCAGAGAGGGCCAAATTGTCTGGGGCATTTGAAGGGGTTCCAGGAGGCAGTGAGGACCAGCACCACTTTTCCCCGCTGGCACTTTAGCTGTAACAGCAAAAGCTGGACGTTTGTCTTTTTTGCTCCAGAGAGCGCCGAAAGTGAAAAGAGGTGCTTTTGAGGATAGAGTCCTCAGGAAAGCAGAGAGGGCCAAATTGTCTGGGGCATTTGAAGGGGTTCCAGGAGGCAGTGAGGACCAGCAACTTTTCCCCTCTGGCACTTTAGCTGTGGCAGCAAAATCTGGACGTTTGTCTTTTTTGCTCCAGAGAGCGCTGAAAGTGAAAAAAGGTGCTTTTGAGGATAGAGTCCGCAGGAAAGCAGAGAGGGCCAAATTGTATGGGGCATTTAAAGGGGTTCCAGGAGGCAGTGAGAACCAGCATCTCTCTTCCCCGCTGGCACCTTTGCTGTGGCAGCAAAAGCTGGACGTTTGTCTTTTTTGCTCCAGAGAGCGGCAAAACTGAAAAAGGTGCTTTTGCGGATAGAGTCCTCAGGAAAGCAGAGAGGGCCAAATTGTCTGGGGCATTTGAAGGGGTTCCAGGAGGCAGTGAGGACCAGCATCACTTTTCCCCGCTGGCACTTTAGCTGTGGCAGCAAAAGCTGGATGTTTGTCTTTTTTGCTCCAGGCAGCGCCAAAAGTGAAAAAAGGTGCTTTTGAGGATAGAGTCCTCAGGAAAGCAGAGAGGGCCAAATTGTCTGGGGCATTTGAAGGGGTTCCAGGAGGCAGTGAGGACCAGCACCACTTTTCCCCGCTGGCACCTTTGCTGTGGCAGCAAAAGCTGGACGTTTGTCTTTTTTGCTCCAGAGAGCGCCGAAAGTGAAAAAAGGTGCTTTTGCGGATAGAGTCCTCAGGAAAGCAGAGAGGGCCAAATTGTATGGGGCATTTAAAGGGGTTCCAGGAGGCAGTGAGAACCAGCATCTCTCTTCCCCGCTGGCACCTTTGCTGTGGCAGCAAAAGCTGGACGTTTGTCTTTTTTGCTCCAGAGAGCGCTGAAAGTGAAAAAAGGTGCTTTTGCGGATAGAGTCCTCAGGAAAGCAGAGAGGGCCAAATTGTCTGGGGCATTTGAAGGGGTTCCAGGAGGCAGTGAGGACCAGCAACTTTTCCCCTCTGGCACTTTAGCTGTGGCAGCAAAATCTGGACGTTTGTCTTTTTTGCTCCAGACAGCGCCGAAAGTGAAAAAAGGTGCTTTTGAGGATAGAGTCCGCAGGAAAGCAGAGAGGGCCAAATTGTATGGGGCATTTAAAGGGGTTCCAGGAGGCAGTGAGAACCAGCATCTCTCTTCCCCGCTGGCACCTTTGCTGTGGCAGCAAAAGCTGGACGTTTGTCTTTTTTGCTCCAGAGAGCGGCAAAACTGAAAAAGGTGCTTTTGCGGATAGAGTCCTCAGGAAAGCAGAGAGGGCCAAATTGTCTGGGGCATTTGAAGGGGTTCCAGGAGGCAGTGAGGACCAGCATCACTTTTCCCCGCTGGCACTTTAGCTGTGGCAGCAAAAGCTGGATGTTTGTCTTTTTTGCTCCAGGCAGCGCCAAAAGTGAAAAAAGGTGCTTTTGAGGATAGAGTCCTCAGGAAAGCAGAGAGGGCCAAATTGTCTGGGGCATTTGAAGGGGTTCCAGGAGGCAGTGAGGACCAGCATCTCTCTTCCCCGCTGGCACCTTTGCTGTGGCAGCAAAAGCTGGACGTTTGTTTTTTTTGCTCCAGAGAGCGGCAAAACTGAAAAAGGTGCTTTTGCGGATAGAGTCCTCAGGAAAGCAGAGAGGGCCAAATTGTCTGGGGCATTTGAAGGGGTTCCAGGAGGCAGTGAGGACCAGCATCACTTTTCCCCGCTGGCACTTTAGCTGTGGCAGCAAAAGCTGGACTTTTGTCTTTTTTGCTCCAGAGAGCGCCGAAAGTGAAAAAAGGTGCTTTTGAGGATAGAGTCCGCAGGAAAGCAGAGAGGGCCAAATTGTCTGGGGCTTTTAAAGGGGTTCCAGGAGGCAGTGAGAACCAGCATCACTTTTCCCCGCTGGCACCTTTGCTGTGGCAGCAAAAGCTGGACGTTTGTCTTTTTTGCTCCAGACAGCGCCGAAAGTGAAAAAAGGTGCTTTTGAGGATAGAGTCCTCAGGAAAGCAGAGAGGGCCAAATTGTCTGGGGCATTTGAAGGGGTTCCAGGAGGCAGTGAGGACCAGCATCACTTTTCCCCGCTGGCACCTTTGCTGTGGCAGCAAAAGCTGGACGTTTGTCTTTTTTGCTCCAGAGAGCGCCGAAAGTGAAAAAAGGTGCTTTTGCGGATAGAGTCCTCAGGAAAGCAGAGAGGGCCAAATTGTATGGGGCATTTAAAGGGGTCCAGGAGGCAGTGAGAACCAGCATCTCTCTTCCCCGCTGGCACCTTTGCTGTGGCAGCAAAAGCTGGACGTTTGTCTTTTTTGCTCCAGAGAGCGGCAAAACTGAAAAAGGTGCTTTTGCGGATAGAGTCCTCAGGAAAGCAGAGAGGGCCAAATTGTCTGGGGCATTTAAAGGGGTTCCAGGAGGCAGTTAGAACCAGCATCACTTTTCCCCGCTGGCACCTTTGCTGTGGCAGCAAAAGCTGGACGTTTGTCTTTTTTGCTCCAGAGAGCGCCAAAAGTGAAAAAAGGTGCTTTTGAGGATAGAGTCCTCAGGAAAGCAGAGAGGGCCAAATTGTCTGGGGCATTTGAAGGGGTTCCAGGAGGCAGTGAGAACCAGCATCACTTTTCCCCGCTGGCACTTTAGCTGTGGCAGCAAAAGCTGGACGTTTGTCTTTTTTGCTCCAGGCAGCGCCAAAAGTGAAAAAAGGTGCTTTTGAGGATAGAGTCCTCAGGAAAGCAGAGAGGGCCAAATTGTCTGGGGCATTTGAAGGGGTTCCAGGAGACAGTGAGGACCAGCATCACTTTTACCCGCTGGCACCTTTGCTGTGGCAGCAAAAGCTGGACGTTTGTCTTTTTTGCTCCAGAGAGCGCCGAAAGTGAAAAAAGGTGCTTTTGCGGATAGAGTCCTCAGGAAAGCAGAGAGGGCCAAATTGTATGGGGCATTTAAAGGGGTTCCAGGAGGCAGTGAGAACCAGCATCTCTCTTCCCCGCTGGCACCTTTGCTGTGGCAGCAAAAGCTGGACGTTTGTCTTTTTTGCTCCAGAGAGCGGCAAAACTGAAAAAGGTGCTTTTGCGGATAGAGTCCTCAGGAAAGCAGAGAGGGCCAAATTGTCTGGGGCATTTGAAGGGGTTCCAGGAGGCAGTGAGGACCAGCATCACTTTTCCCCGCTGGCACTTTAGCTGTGGCAGCAAAAGCTGGATGTTTGTCTTTTTTGCTCCAGGCAGCGCCAAAAGTGAAAAAAGGTGCTTTTGCGGATAGAGTCCTCAGGAAAGCAGAGAGGGCCAAATTGTCTGGGGCATTTGAAGGGGTTCCAGGAGGCAGTGAGGACCAGCACCACTTTTCCCCGCTGGCACTTTAGCTGTAACAGCAAAAGCTGGACGTTTGTCTTTTTTGCTCCAGAGAGCGCCGAAAGTGAAAAGAGGTGCTTTTGAGGATAGAGTCCTCAGGAAAGCAGAGAGGGCCAAATTGTCTGGGGCATTTAAAGGGGTTCCAGGAGGCAGTGAGAAGCAGCATCACTTTTCCCCGCTGGCACCTTTGCTGTGGCAGCAAAAGCTGGACGTTTGTCTTTTTTGCTCCAGAGAGCGCCGAAAGTGAAAAAAGGTGCTTTTGAGGATAGAGTCCTCAGGAAAGCAGAGAGGGCCAAATTGTCTGGGGCATTTGAAAAGGTTCCAGGAGGCAGTGAGAACCAGCATCACTTTTCCCCGCTGGCACTTTAGCTGTGGCAGCAAAATCTGGACGTTTGTCTTTTTTGCTCCATACAGCGCCGAAAGTGAAAAAAGGTGCTTTTGAGGATAGAGTCCTCAGGAAAGCAGAGAGGGCCAAATTGTCTGGGGCATTTGAAGGGGTTCCAGGAGGCAGTGAGAACCAGCATCACTTTTCCCCGCTGGCACCTTTGCTGTGGCAGCAAAAGCTGGACGTTTGTCTTTTTTGCTCCAGACAGCGCCGAAAGTGAAAAAAGGTGCTTTTGAGGATAGAGTCCTCAGGAAAGCAGAGAGGGCCAAATTGTCTGGGGCATTTGAAGGGGTTCCAGGAGGCAGTGAGGACCAGCATCACTTTTCCCCGCTGGCACCTTTGCTGTGGCAGCAAAATCTGGACGTTTGTCTTTTTTGCTCCAGAGAGCGCCGAAAGTGAAAAAAGGTGCTTTTGCGGATAGAGTCCTCAGGAAAGCAGAGAGGGCCAAATTGTATGGGGCATTTAAAGGGGTCCAGGAGGCAGTGAGAACCAGCATCTCTCTTCCCCGCTGGCACCTTTGCTGTGGCAGCAAAAGCTGGACGTTTGTCTTTTTTGCTCCAGAGAGCGGCAAAACTGAAAAAGGTGCTTTTGCGGATAGAGTCCTCAGGAAAGCAGAGAGGGCCAAATTGTCTGGGGCATTTGAAGGGGTTCCAGGAGGCAGTGAGGACCAGCATCACTTTTCCCCGCTGGCACCTTTGCTGTGGCAGCAAAAGCTGGACGTTTGTCTTTTTTGCTCCAGACAGCGCCAAAAGTGAAAAAAGGTGCTTTTGAGGATAGAGTCCTCAGGAAAGCAGAGAGGGCCAAATTGTCTGGGGCATTTAAAGGGGTTCCAGGAGGCAGTTAGAACCAGCATCACTTTTCCCCGCTGGCACCTTTGCTGTGGCAGCAAAAGCTGGACGTTTGTCTTTTTTGCTCCAGAGAGCGCCAAAAGTGAAAAAAGGTGCTTTTGCGGATAGAGTCCTCAGGAAAGCAGAGAGGGCCAAATTGTCTGGGGCATTTGAAAAGGTTCCAGGAGGCAGTGAGAACCAGCATCACTTTTCCCCGCTGGCACTTTAGCTGTGGCAGCAAAATCTGGACGTTTGTCTTTTTTGCTCCATACAGCGCCGAAAGTGAAAAAAGGTGCTTTTGAGGATAGAGTCCGCAGGAAAGCAGAGAGGGCCAAATTGTCTGGGGCATTTGAAGGGGTTCCAGGAGGCAGTGAGAACCAGCATCACTTTTCCCCGCTGGCACCTTTGCTGTGGCAGCAAAAGCTGGACGTTTGTCTTTTTTGCTCCAGAGAGCGCCGAAAGTGAAAAAAGGTGCTTTTGAGGATAGAGTCCTCAGGAAAGCAGAGAGGGCCAAATTGTCTGGGGCATTTGAAGGGGTTCCAGGAGGCAGTGAGGACCAGCATAACTTTTCCCCGCTGGCACCTTTGCTGTGGCAGCAAAATCTGGACGTTTGTCTTTTTTGCTCCAGAGAGCGCCGAAAGTGAAAAAAGGTGCTTTTGCGGATAGAGTCCTCAGGAAAGCAGAGAGGGCCAAATTGTATGGGGCATTTAAAGGGGTCCAGGAGGCAGTGAGAACCAGCATCTCTCTTCCCCGCTGGCACCTTTGCTGTGGCAGCAAAAGCTGGACGTTTGTCTTTTTTGCTCCAGAGAGCGGCAAAACTGAAAAAGGTGCTTTTGCGGATAGAGTCCTCAGGAAAGCAGAGAGGGCCAAATTGTCTGGGGCATTTGAAGGGGTTCCAGGAGGCAGTGAGGACCAGCATCACTTTTCCCCGCTGGCACTTTAGTATGGCAGCAAAAGCTGGATGTTTGTCTTTTTTGCTCCAGGCAGCGCCAAAAGTGAAAAAAGGTGCTTTTGCGGATAGAGTCCTCAGGAAAGCAGACAGGGCCAAATTGTCTGGGGCATTTGAAGGGGTTCCAGGAGGCAGTGAGGACCAGCACCACTTTTCCCCGCTGGCACTTTAGCTGTAACAGCAAAAGCTGGACGTTTGTCTTTTTTGCTCCAGAGAGCGCCGAAAGTGAAAAGAGGTGCTTTTGAGGATAGAGTCCTCAGGAAAGCAGAGAGGGCCAAATTGTCTGGGGCATTTAAAGGGGTTCCAGGAGGCAGTGAGGACCAGCAACTTTTCCCCTCTGGCACTTTAGCTGTGGCAGCAAAATCTGGACGTTTGTCTTTTTTGCTCCAGACAGCGCCGAAAGTGAAAAAAGGTGCTTTTGAGGATAGAGTCCTCAGGAAAGCAGAGAGGGCCAAATTGTATGGGGCATTTGAAAAGGTTCCACGAGGCAGTGAGAACCAGCATCTCTCTTCCCCGCTGGCACCTTTGCTGTGGCAGCAAAAGCTGGACGTTTGTCTTTTTTGCTCCAGAGAGCGGCAAAACTGAAAAAGGTGCTTTTGCGGATAGAGTCCTCAGGAAAGCAGAGAGGGCCAAATTGTCTGGGGCATTTGAAGGGGTTCCAGGAGGCAGTGAGGACCAGCACCACTTTTCCCCGCTGGCACTTTAGCTGTAACAGCAAAAGCTGGACGTTTGTCTTTTTTGCTCCAGAGAGCGCCGAAAGTGAAAAGAGGTGCTTTTGAGGATAGAGTCCTCAGGAAAGCAGAGAGGGCCAAATTGTCTGGGGCATTTGAAGGGGTTCCAGGAGGCAGTGAGGACCAGCACAACTTTTCCCCTCTGGCACTTTAGCTGTGGCAGCAAAATCTGGACGTTTGTCTTTTTTGCTCCAGACAGCGCCGAAAGTGAAAAAAGGTGCTTTTGAGGATAGAGTCCTCAGGAAAGCAGAGAGGGCCAAATTGTATGGGGCATTTAAAGGGGTTCCAGGAGGCAGTGAGAAGCAGCATCACTTTTCCCCGCTGGCACGTTTGCTGTGGCAGCAAAAGCTGGACGTTTGACTTTTTTGCTCCAGAGAGCGCCGAAAGTGAAAAAAGGTGCTTTTGAGGATAGAGTCCGCAGGAAAGCAGAGAGGGCCAAATTGTCTGGGGCATTTAAAGGGGTTCCAGGAGGCAGTGAGAACCAGCATCACTTTTCCCCGCTGGCACTTTAGCTGTGGCAGCAAAAGCTGGACGTTTGTCTTTTTTGCTCCAGGCAGCGCCAAAAGTGAAAAAAGGTGCTTTTGAGGATAGAGTCCTCAGGAAAGCAGAGAGGGCCAAATTGTCTGGGGCATTTGAAGGGGTTCCAGGAGACAGTGAGAACCAGCATCACTTTTACCCGCTGGCACCTTTGCTGTGGCAGCAAAAGCTGGACGTTTGTCTTTTTTGCTCCAGAGAGCGCCGAAAGTGAAAAAAGGTGCTTTTGCGGATAGAGTCCTCAGGAAAGCAGAGAGGGCCAAATTGTATGGGGCATTTAAAGGGGTTCCAGGAGGCAGTGAGAACCAGCATCTCTCTTCCCCGCTGGCACCTTTGCTGTGGCAGCAAAAGCTGGACGTTTGTCTTTTTTGCTCCAGAGAGCGGCAAAACTGAAAAAGGTGCTTTTGCGGATAGAGTCCTCAGGAAAGCAGAGAGGGCCAAATTGTCTGGGGCATTTGAAGGGGTTCCAGGAGGCAGTGAGGACCAGCATCACTTTTCCCCGCTGGCACTTTAGCTGTGGCAGCAAAAGCTGGATGTTTGTCTTTTTTGCTCCAGGCAGCGCCAAAAGTGAAAAAAGGTGCGTTTGCGGATAGAGTCCTCAGGAAAGCAGAGAGGGCCAAATTGTCTGGGGCATTTGAAGGGGTTCCAGGAGGCAGTGAGGACCAGCACCACTTTTCCCCGCTGGCACTTTAGCTGTAACAGCAAAAGCTGGACGTTTGTCTTTTTTGCTCCAGAGAGCGCCGAAAGTGAAAAGAGGTGCTTTTGAGGATAGAGTCCTCAGGAAAGCAGAGAGGGCCAAATTGTCTGGGGCATTTGAAGGGGTTCCAGGAGGCAGTGAGGACCAGCAACTTTTCCCCTCTGGCACTTTAGCTGTGGCAGCAAAATCTGGACGTTTGTCTTTATTGCTCCAGACAGCGCCGAAAGTGAAAAAAGGTGCTTTTGAGGATAGAGTCCGCAGGAAAGCAGAGAGGGCCAAATTGTATGGGGCATTTAAAGGGGTTCCAGGAGGCAGTGAGAACCAGCATCTCTCTTCCCCGCTGGCACCTTTGCTGTGGCAGCAAAAGCTGGACGTTTGTCTTTTTTGCTCCAGAGAGCGGCAAAACTGAAAAAGGTGCTTTTGCGGATAGAGTCCTCAGGAAAGCAGAGAGGGCCAAATTGTCTGGGGCATTTGAAGGGGTTCCAGGAGGCAGTGAGAACCAGCATCTCTCTTCCCCGCTGGCACCTTTGCTGTGGCAGCAAAAGCTGGACGTTTGTCTTTTTTGCTCCAGAGAGCGGCAAAACTGAAAAAGGTGCTTTTGCGGATAGAGTCCTCAGGAAAGCAGAGAGGGCCAAATTGTCTGGGGCATTTGAAGGGGTTCCAGGAGGCAGTGAGGACCAGCATCACTTTTCCCCGCTGGCACTTTAGCTGTGGCAGCAAAAGCTGGATGTTTGTCTTTTTTGCTCCAGGCAGCGCCAAAAGTGAAAAAAGGTGCTTTTGCGGATAGAGTCCTCAGGAAAGCAGAGAGGGCCAAATTGTCTGGGGCATTTGAAGGGGTTCCAGGAGGCAGTGAGGACCAGCATCACTTTTCCCCGCTGGCACCTTTTCTGTGGCAGCAAAAGCTGGACGTTTGTCTTTTTTGCTCCAGAGAGCGCTGAAAGTGAAAAAAGGTGCTTTTGCGGATAGAGTCCTCAGGAAAGCAGAGAGGGCCAAATTGTCTGGGGCATTTGAAGGGGTTCCAGGAGGCAGTGAGGACCAGCATCACTTTTCCCCGCTGGCACCTTTGCTGTGGCAGCAAAAGCTGGACGTTTGTCTTTTTTGCTCCAGGCAGCGCCAAAAGTGAAAAAAGGTGCTTTTGAGGATAGAGTCCTCAGGAAAGCAGAGAGGGCCAAATTGTCTGGGGCATTTGAAGGGGTTTTAGGAGGCAGTGAGGACCAGCATCACTTTTCCCCGCTGGCACCTTTGCTGTGGCAGCAAAAGCTGGACGTTTGTCTTTTTTGCTCCAGAGAGCGCCGAAAGTGAAAAAAGGTGCTTTTGCGGATAGAGTCCTCAGGAAAGCAGAGAGGGCCAAATTGTATGGGGCATTTAAAGGGCTTCCAGGAGGCAGTGAGAACCAGCATCTCTCTTCCCCGCTGGCACCTTTGCTGTGGCAGCAAAAGCTGGACGTTTGTCTTTTTTGCTCCAGAGAGCGGCAAAACTGAAAAAGGTGCTTTTGCGGATAGAGTCCTCAGGAAAGCAGAGAGGGCCAAATTGTCTGGGGCATTTGAAGGGGTTCCAGGAGGCAGTGAGGACCAGCATCACTTTTCCCCGCTGGCACTTTAGCTGTGGCAGCAAAAGCTGGATGTTTGTCTTTTTTGCTCCAGGCAGCGCCAAAAGTGAAAAAAGGTGCTTTTGCGGATAGAGTCCTCAGGAAAGCAGAGAGGGCCAAATTGTCTGGGGCATTTGAAGGGGTTCCAGGAGGCAGTGAGGACCAGCACCACTTTTCCCCGCTGGCACTTTAGCTGTAACAGCAAAAGCTGGACGTTTGTCTTTTTTGCTCCAGAGAGCGCCGAAAGTGAAAAGAGGTGCTTTTGAGGATAGAGTCCTCAGGAAAGCAGAGAGGGCCAAATTGTCTGGGGCATTTGAAGGGGTTCCAGGAGGCAGTGAGGACCAGCAACTTTTCCCCTCTGGCACTTTAGCTGTGGCAGCAAAATCTGGACGTTTGTCTTTATTGCTCCAGACAGCGCCGAAAGTGAAAAAAGGTGCTTTTGAGGATAGAGTCCGCAGGAAAGCAGAGAGGGCCAAATTGTATGGGGCATTTAAAGGGGTTCCAGGAGGCAGTGAGAACCAGCATCTCTCTTCCCCGCTGGCACCTTTGCTGTGGCAGCAAAATCTGGACGTTTGTCTTTTTTGCTCCAGAGAGCGGCAAAACTGAAAAAGGTGCTTTTGCGGATAGAGTCCTCAGGAAAGCAGAGAGGGCCAAATTGTCTGGGGCATTTGAAGGGGTTCCAGGAGGCAGTGAGGACCAGCATCACTTTTCCCCGCTGGCACTTTAGCTGTGGCAGCAAAAGCTGGATGTTTGTCTTTTTTGCTCCAGGCAGCGCCAAAAGTGAAAAAAGGTGCTTTTGAGGATAGAGTCCTCAGGAAAGCAGAGAGGGCCAAATTGTCTGGGGCATTTGAAGGGGTTCCAGGAGGCAGTGAGGACCAGCACCACTTTTCCCCGCTGGCACCTTTGCTGTGGCAGCAAAAGCTGGACGTTTGTCTTTTTTGCTCCAGAGAGCGCCGAAAGTGAAAAAAGGTGCTTTTGCGGATAGAGTCCTCAGGAAAGCAGAGAGGGCCAAATTGTATGGGGCATTTAAAGGGGTTCCAGGAGGCAGTGAGAACCAGCATCTCTCTTCCCCGCTGGCACCTTTGCTGTGGCAGCAAAAGCTGGACGTTTGTCTTTTTTGCTCCAGAGAGCGGCAAAACTGAAAAAGGTGCTTTTGCGGATAGAGTCCTCAGGAAAGCAGAGAGGGCCAAATTGTCTGGGGCATTTGAAGGGGTTCCAGGAGGCAGTGAGGACCAGCATCACTTTTCCCCGCTGGCACTTTAGCTGTGGCAGCAAAAGCTGGACTTTTGTCTTTTTTGCTCCAGAGAGCGTCGAAAGTGAAAAAAGGTGCTTTTGAGGATAGAGTCCGCAGGAAAGCAGAGAGGGCCAAATTGTCTGGGGCATTTGAAGGGGTTCCAGGAGGCAGTGAGGACCAGCACCACTTTTCCCCGCTGGCACTTTAGCTGTAACAGCAAAAGCTGGACGTTTGTCTTTTTTGCTCCAGAGAGCGCCGAAAGTGAAAAGAGGTGCTTTTGAGGATAGAGTCCTCAGGAAAGCAGAGAGGGCCAAATTGTCTGGGGCATTTAAAGGGGTTCCAGGAGGCAGTGAGGACCAGCATCACTTTTCCCCGCTGGCACCTTTGCTGTGGCAGCAAAAGCTGGACGTTTGTCTTTTTTGCTCCAGAGAGCGCCGAAAGTGAAAAAAGGTGCTTTTGAGGATAGAGTCCTCAGGAAAGCAGAGAGGGCCAAATTGTCTGGGGCATTTGAAGGGGTTCCAGGAGGCAGTGAGGACCAGCATCACTTTTCCCTGCTGGCACTTTAGCTGTGGCAGCAAAATCTGGACGTTTGTCTTTTTTGCTCCAGACAGCGCCGAAAGTGAAAAAAGGTGCTTTTGAGGATAGAGTCCTCAGGAAAGCAGAGAGGGCCAAATTGTCTGGGGCATTTGAAGGGGTTCCAGGAGGCAGTGAGGACCAGCATCACTTTTCCCCGCTGGCACCTTTGCTGTGGCAGCAAAAGCTGGACGTTTGTCTTTTTTGCTCCAGAGAGCGCCAAAAGTGAAAAAAGGTGCTTTTGCGGATAGAGTCCTCAGGAAAGCAGAGAGGGCCAAATTGTCTGGGGCATTTGAAGGGGTTCCAGGAGGCAGTGAAGACCAGCATCACTTTTCCCCGCTGGCACCTTTGCTGTGGCAGCAAAAGCTGGACGTTTGTCTTTTTTGCTCCAGGCAGCGCCAAAAGTGAAAAGAGGTGCTTTTGAGGATAGAGTCCTCAGGAAAGCAGAGAGGGCCAAATTGTCTGGGGCATTTGAAGGGGTTCCAGGAGGCAGTGAGGACCAGCATCACTTTTCCCCGCTGGCACCTTTGCTGTGGCAGCAAAAGCTGGACGTTTGTCTTTTTTGCTCCAGAGAGCGCCGAAAGTGAAAAAAGGTGCTTTTGCGGATAGAGTCCTCAGGAAAGCAGAGAGGGCCAAATTGTATGGGGCATTTAAAGGGCTTCCAGGAGGCAGTGAGAACCAGCATCTCTCTTCCCCGCTGGCACCTTTGCTGTCGCAGCAAAAGCTGGACGTTTGTCTTTTTTGCTCCAGACAGCGCCGAAAGTGAAAAAAGGTGCTTTTGAGGATAGAGTCCTCAGGAAAGCAGAGAGGGCCAAATTGTCTGGGGCATTTAAAGGGGTTCCAGGAGGCAGTGAGAACCAGCATCTCTCTTCCCCGCTGGCACCTTTGCTGTGGCAGCAAAAGCTGGACGTTTGTCTTTTTTGCTCCAGAGAGCGGCAAAACTGAAAAAGGTGCTTTTGCGGATAGAGTCCTCAGGAAAGCAGAGAGGGCCAAATTGTCTGGGGCATTTGAAGGGGTTCCAGGAGGCAGTGAGGACCAGCATCACTTTTCCCCGCTGGCACTTTAGCTGTGGCAGCAAAAGCTGGATGTTTGTCTTTTTTGCTCCAGGCAGCGCCAAAAGTGAAAAAAGGTGCTTTTGCGGATAGAGTCCTCAGGAAAGCAGAGAGGGCCAAATTGTCTGGGGCATTTGAAGGGGTTCCAGGAGGCAGTGAGGACCAGCATCACTTTTCCCCGCTGGCACTTTTGCTGTGGCAGCAAAATCTGGACGTTTGTCTTTTTTGCTCCAGGCAGCGCCGAAAGTGAAAAAAGGTGCTTTTGAGGATAGAGTCCGCAGGAAAGCAGAGAGGGCCAAATTGTCTGGGGCATTTGAAGGGGTTCCAGGAGGCAGTGAGGACCAGCATCACTTTTCCCCGCTGGCACCTTTGCTGTGGCAGCAAAAGCTGGACGTTTGTCTTTTTTGCTCCAGAGAGCGCCAAAAGTGAAAAAAGGTGCTTTTGAGGATAGAGTCCTCAGGAAAGCAGAGAGGGCCAAATTGTATGGGGCATTTAAAGGGGTTCCAGGAGGCAGTGAGAACCAGCATCACTTTTCCCCGCTGGCACTTTAGCTGTGGCAGCAAAATCTGGACGTTTGTCTTTTTTGCTCCATACAGCGCCGAAAGTGAAAAAAGGTGCTTTTGAGGATAGAGTCCGCAGGAAAGCAGAGAGGGCCAAATTGTCTGGGGCATTTGAAGGGGTTCCAGGAGGCAGTGAGAACCAGCATCACTTTTCCCCGCTGGCACCTTTGCTGTGGCAGCAAAAGCTGGACGTTTGTCTTTTTTGCTCCAGACAGCGCCGAAAGTGAAAAAAGGTGCTTTTGAGGATAGAGTCCTCAGGAAAGCAGAGAGGGCCAAATTGTCTGGGGCATTTGAAGGGGTTCCAGGAGGCAGTGAGGACCAGCATCACTTTTCCCCGCTGGCACCTTTTCTGTGGCAGCAAAAGCTGGACGTTTGTCTTTTTTGCTCCAGAGAGCGCTGAAAGTGAAAAAAGGTGCTTTTGAGGATAGAGTCCTCAGGAAAGCAGAGAGGGCCAAATTGTCTGGGGCATTTGAAGGGGTTCCAGGAGGCAGTGAGGACCAGCATCACTTTTCCCCGCTGGCACCTTTGCTGTGGCAGCAAAAGCTGGACGTTTGTCTTTTTTGCTCCAGGCAGCGCCAAAAGTGAAAAAAGGTGCTTTTGAGGATAGAGTCCTCAGGAAAGCAGAGAGGGCCAAATTGTCTGGGGCATTTGAAGGGGTTCCAGGAGGCAGTGAGGACCAGCATCACTTTTCCCCGCTGGCACCTTTGCTGTGGCAGCAAAAGCTGGACGTTTGTCTTTTTTGCTCC
Organism: Vanellus vanellus; assembly: GCF_965231255.1. Taxonomy (NCBI): domain Eukaryota; kingdom Metazoa; phylum Chordata; class Aves; order Charadriiformes; family Charadriidae; genus Vanellus; species Vanellus vanellus. Next base: position 12,057 of record NW_028128621.1, on the reverse strand, counting down.
AGAGAGCGCCGAAAGTGAAAAAAGGTGCTTTTGCGGATAGAGTCCTCAGGAAAGCAGAGAGGGCCAAATTGTATGGGGCATTTAAAGGGCTTCCAGGAGGCAGTGAGAACCAGCATCTCTCTTCCCCGCTGGCACCTTTGCTGTGGCAGCAAAAGCTGGACGTTTGTCTTTTTTGCTCCAGAGAGCGGCAAAACTGAAAAAGGTGCTTTTGCGGATAGAGTCCTCAGGAAAGCAGAGAGGGCCAAATTGTCTGGGGCATTTGAAGGGGTTCCAGGAGGCAGTGAGGACCAGCACCACTTTTCCCCGCTGGCACTTTAGCTGTAACAGCAAAAGCTGGACGTTTGTCTTTTTTGCTCCAGACAGCGCCGAAAGTGAAAAGAGGTGCTTTTGAGGATAGAGTCCTCAGGAAAGCAGAGAGGGCCAAATTGTCTGGGGCATTTGAAGGGGTTCCAGGAGGCAGTGAGGACCAGCAACTTTTCCCCTCTGGCACTTTAGCTGTGGCAGCAAAATCTGGACGTTTGTCTTTTTTGCTCCAGAGAGCGAAAAAAGTGAAAAAAGGTGCTTTTGAGGATAGAGTCCGCAGGAAAGCAGAGAGGGCCAAATTGTATGGGGCATTTAAAGGGGTTCCAGGAGGCAGTGAGAACCAGCATCTCTCTTCCCCGCTGGCACCTTTACTGTGGCAGCAAAAGCTGGACGTTTGTCTTTTTTGCTCCAGAGAGCGGCAAAACTGAAAAAGTTGCTTTTGCGGATAGAGTCCTCAGGAAAGCAGAGAGGGCCAAATTGTCTGGGGCATTTGAAGGGGTTCCAGGAGGCAGTGAGGACCAGCATCACTTTTCCCCGCTGGCACTTTAGCTGTGGCAGCAAAAGCTGGATGTTTGTCTTTTTTGCTCCAGGCAGCGCCAAAAGTGAAAAAAGGTGCTTTTGAGGATAGAGTCCTCAGGAAAGCAGAGAGGGCCAAATTGTCTGGGGCATTTGAAGGGGTTCCAGGAGGCAGTGAGGACCAGCATCACTTTTCCCCGCTGGCACTTTAGCTGTGGCAGCAAAATCTGGACGTTTGTCTTTTTTGCTCCAGAGAGCGCCGAAAGTGAAAAAAGGTGCTTTTGAGGATAGAGTCCTCAGGAAAGCAGAGAGGGCCAAATTGTCTGGGGCATTTGAAGGGGTTCCAGGAGGCAGTGAGGACCAGCATCACTTTTCCCCACTGGCACCTTTGCTGTGGCAGCAAAAGCTGGACGTTTGTATTTTTTGCTCCAGGCAGCGCCAAAAGTGAAAAAAGGTGCTTTTGCGGATAGAGTCCTCAGGAAAGCAGAGAGGGCCAAATTGTATGGGGCATTTAAAGGGCTTCCAGGAGGCAGTGAGAACCAGCATCTCTCTTCCCCGCTGGCACCTTTGCTGTGGCAGCAAAAGCTGGACGTTTGTCTTTTTTGCTCCAGACAGCGCCGAAAGTGAAAAAAGGTGCTTTTGAGGATAGAGTCCGCAGGAAAGCAGAGAGGGCCAAATTGTCTGGGGCATTTAAAGGGGTTCCAGGAGGCAGTGAGAACCAGCATCTCTCTTCCCCGCTGGCACCTTTGCTGTGGCAGCAAAAGCTGGACGTTTGTCTTTTTTGCTCCAGAGAGCGGCAAAACTGAAAAAGGTGCTTTTGCGGATAGAGTCCTCAGGAAAGCAGAGAGGGCCAAATTGTCTGGGGCATTTGAAGGGGTTCCAGGAGGCAGTGAGGACCAGCATCACTTTTCCCCGCTGGCACTTTAGCTGTGGCAGCAAAAGCTGGACTTTTGTCTTTTTTGCTCCAGAGAGCGCCGAAAGTGAAAAAAGGTGCTTTTGAGGATAGAGTCCGCAGGAAAGCAGAGAGGGCCAAATTGTCTGGGGCATTTGAAGGGGTTCCAGGAGGCAGTGAGGACCAGCACCACTTTTCCCCGCTGGCACTTTAGCTGTAACAGCAAAAGCTGGACGTTTGTCTTTTTTGCTCCAGAGAGCGCCGAAAGTGAAAAGAGGTGCTTTTGAGGATAGAGTCCTCAGGAAAGCAGAGAGGGCCAAATTGTCTGGGGCATTTAAAGGGGTTCCAGGAGGCAGTGAGAAGCAGCATCACTTTTCCCCGCTGGCACCTTTGCTGTGGCAGCAAAAGCTGGACGTTTGTCTTTTTTGCTCCAGAGAGCGCCGAAAGTGAAAAAAGGTGCTTTTGCGGATAGAGTCCTCAGGAAAGCAGAGAGGGCCAAATTGTCTGGGGCATTTGAAGGGGTTCCAGGAGGCAGTGAGGACCAGCATCACTTTTCCCTGCTGGCACTTTAGCTGTGGCAGCAAAATCTGGACGTTTGTCTTTTTTGCTCCAGACAGCGCCGAAAGTGAAAAAAGGTGCTTTTGAGGATAGAGTCCTCAGGAAAGCAGAGAGGGCCAAATTGTCTGGGGCATTTGAAGGGGTTCCAGGAGGCAGTGAGGACCAGCATCACTTTTCCCCGCTGGCACCTTTGCTGTGGCAGCAAAAGCTGGACGTTTGTCTTTTTTGCTCCAGAGAGCGCCAAAAGTGAAAAAAGGTGCTTTTGAGGATAGAGTCCTCAGGAAAGCAGAGAGGGCCAAATTGTATGGGGCATTTAAAGGGGTTCCAGGAGGCAGTGAGAACCAGCATCACTTTTCCCCGCTGGCACCTTTTCTGTGGCAGCAAAAGCTGGACGTTTGTCTTTTTTGCTCCAGAGAGCGGCAAAACTGAAAAAGGTGCTTTTGCGGATAGAGTCCTCAGGAAAGCAGAGAGGGCCAAATTGTCTGGGGCATTTGAAGGGGTTCCAGGAGGCAGTGAGGACCAGCATCACTTTTCCCCGCTGGCACTTTAGCTGTGGCAGCAAAAGCTGGATGTTTGTCTTTTTTGCTCCAGGCAGCGCCAAAAGTGAAAAAAGGTGCTTTTGAGGATAGAGTCCTCAGGAAAGCAGAGAGGGCCAAATTGTCTGGGGCATTTGAAGGGGTTCCAGGAGGCAGTGAGGACCAGCACCACTTTTCCCCGCTGGCACCTTTGCTGTGGCAGCAAAAGCTGGACGTTTGTCTTTTTTGCTCCAGAGAGCGCCGAAAGTGAAAAAAGGTGCTTTTGCGGATAGAGTCCTCAGGAAAGCAGAGAGGGCCAAATTGTATGGGGCATTTAAAGGGGTTCCAGGAGGCAGTGAGAACCAGCATCTCTCTTCCCCGCTGGCACCTTTGCTGTGGCAGCAAAAGCTGGACGTTTGTCTTTTTTGCTCCAGAGAGCGGCAAAACTGAAAAAGGTGCTTTTGCGGATAGAGTCCTCAGGAAAGCAGAGAGGGCCAAATTGTCTGGGGCATTTGAAGGGGTTCCAGGAGGCAGTGAGGACCAGCATCACTTTTCCCCGCTGGCACTTTTGCTGTGGCAGCAAAATCTGGACGTTTGTCTTTTTTGCTCCAGGCAGCGCCGAAAGTGAAAAAAGGTGCTTTTGAGGATAGAGTCCGTAGGAAAGCAGAGAGGGCCAAATTGTCTGGGGCATTTGAAGGGGTTCCAGGAGGCAGTGAGGACCAGCATCACTTTTCCCCGCTGGCACCTTTGCTGTGGCAGCAAAAGCTGGACGTTTGTCTTTTTTGCTCCAGAGAGCGCCGAAAGTGAAAAAAGGTGCTTTTGCGGATAGAGTCCTCAGGAAAGCAGAGAGGGCCAAATTGTCTGGGGCATTTGAAGGGGTTCCAGGAGGCAGTGAGGACCAGCATCACTTTTCCCCGCTGGCACTTTAGCTGTGGCAGCAAAATCTGGACGTTTGTCTTTTTTGCTCCAGAGAGCGCCGAAAGTGAAAAAAGGTGCTTTTGAGGATAGAGTCCTCAGGAAAGCAGAGAGGGCCAAATTGTCTGGGGCATTTGAAGGGGTTCCAGGAGGCAGTGAGGACCAGCATCACTTTTCCCCACTGGCACCTTTGCTGTGGCAGCAAAAGCTGGACGTTTGTATTTTTTGCTCCAGGCAGCGCCAAAAGTGAAAAAAGGTGCTTTTGCGGATAGAGTCCTCAGGAAAGCAGAGAGGGCCAAATTGTATGGGGCATTTAAAGGGCTTCCAGGAGGCAGTGAGAACCAGCATCTCTCTTCCCCGCTGGCACCTTTGCTGTGGCAGCAAAAGCTGGACGTTTGTCTTTTTTGCTCCAGACAGCGCCGAAAGTGAAAAAAGGTGCTTTTGAGGATAGAGTCCGCAGGAAAGCAGAGAGGGCCAAATTGTCTGGGGCATTTAAAGGGGTTCCAGGAGGCAGTGAGAACCAGCATCTCTCTTCCCCGCTGGCACCTTTGCTGTGGCAGCAAAAGCTGGACGTTTGTCTTTTTTGCTCCAGAGAGCGGCAAAACTGAAAAAGGTGCTTTTGCGGATAGAGTCCTCAGGAAAGCAGAGAGGGCCAAATTGTCTGGGGCATTTGAAGGGGTTCCAGGAGGCAGTGAGGACCAGCATCACTTTTCCCCGCTGGCACTTTAGCTGTGGCAGCAAAAGCTGGATGTTTGTCTTTTTTGCTCCAGGCAGCGCCAAAAGTGAAAAAAGGTGCTTTTGAGGATAGAGTCCTCAGGAAAGCAGAGAGGGCCAAATTGTCTGGGGCATTTGAAGGGGTTCCAGGAGGCAGTGAGGACCAGCACCACTTTTCCCCGCTGGCACCTTTGCTGTGGCAGCAAAAGCTGGACGTTTGTCTTTTTTGCTCCAGAGAGCGCCGAAAGTGAAAAAAGGTGCTTTTGCGGATAGAGTCCTCAGGAAAGCAGAGAGGGCCAAATTGTATGGGGCATTTAAAGGGGTTCCAGGAGGCAGTGAGAACCAGCATCTCTCTTCCCCGCTGGCACCTTTGCTGTGGCAGCAAAAGCTGGACGTTTGTCTTTTTTGCTCCAGAGAGCGGCAAAACTGAAAAAGGTGCTTTTGCGGATAGAGTCCTCAGGAAAGCAGAGAGGGCCAAATTGTCTGGGGCATTTGAAGGGGTTCCAGGAGGCAGTGAGGACCAGCATCACTTTTCCCCGCTGGCACTTTAGCTGTGGCAGCAAAAGCTGGATGTTTGTCTTTTTTGCTCCAGGCAGCGCCAAAAGTGAAAAAAGGTGCTTTTGCGGATAGAGTCCTCAGGAAAGCAGAGAGGGCCAAATTGTCTGGGGCATTTGAAGGGGTTCCAGGAGGCAGTGAGGACCAGCACCACTTTTCCCCGCTGGCACTTTAGCTGTAACAGCAAAAGCTGGACGTTTGTCTTTTTTGCTCCAGAGAGCGCCGAAAGTGAAAAGAGGTGCTTTTGAGGATAGAGTCCTCAGGAAAGCAGAGAGGGCCAAATTGTCTGGGGCATTTAAAGGGGTTCCAGGAGGCAGTGAGAAGCAGCATCACTTTTCCCCGCTGGCACCTTTGCTGTGGCAGCAAAAGCTGGACGTTTGTCTTTTTTGCTCCAGAGAGCGCCGAAAGTGAAAAAAGGTGCTTTTGCGGATAGAGTCCTCAGGAAAGCAGAGAGGGCCAAATTGTCTGGGGGATTTGAAGGGGTTCCAGGAGGCAGTGAGGACCAGCATCACTTTTCCCTGCTGGCACTTTAGCTGTGGCAGCAAAATCTGGACGTTTGTCTTTTTTGCTCCAGACAGCGCCGAAAGTGAAAAAAGGTGCTTTTGAGGATAGAGTCCTCAGGAAAGCAGAGAGGGCCAAATTGTCTGGGGCATTTGAAGGGGTTCCAGGAGGCAGTGAGAACCAGCATCACTTTTCCCCGCTGGCACTTTAGCTGTGGCAGCAAAAGCTGGATGTTTGTCTTTTTTGCTCCAGGCAGCGCCAAAAGTGAAAAAAGGTGCTTTTGAGGATAGAGTCCTCAGGAAAGCAGAGAGGGCCAAATTGTCTGGGGCATTTGAAGGGGTTCCAGGAGGCAGTGAGGACCAGCACCACTTTTCCCCGCTGGCACCTTTGCTGTGGCAGCAAAAGCTGGATGTTTGTCTTTTTTGCTCCAGAGAGCGGCAAAACTGAAAAAAGGTGCTTTTGCGGATAGAGTCCTCAGGAAAGCAGAGAGGGCCAAATTGTCTGGGGCATTTGAAGGGGTTCCAGGAGGCAGTGAGGACCAGCATCACTTTTCCCTGCTGGCACTTTAGCTGTAACAGCAAAAGCTGGACGTTTGTCTTTTTTGCTCCAGAGAGCGCCGAAAGTGAAAAGAGGTGCTTTTGAGGATAGAGTCCTCAGGAAAGCAGAGAGGGCCAAATTGTCTGGGGCATTTAAAGGGGTTCCAGGAGGCAGTGAGAAGCAGCATCACTTTTCCCCGCTGGCACCTTTGCTGTGGCAGCAAAAGTGGACGTTTGTCTTTTTTGCTCCAGAGAGCGCCGAAAGTGAAAAAAGGTGCTTTTGCGGATAGAGTCCTCAGGAAAGCAGAGAGGGCCAAATTGTCTGGGGCATTTGAAGGGGTTCCAGGAGGCAGTGAGGACCAGCATCACTTTTCCCTGCTGGCACTTTAGCTGTGGCAGCAAAATCTGGACGTTTGTCTTTTTTGCTCCAGACAGCGCCGAAAGTGAAAAAAGGTGCTTTTGAGGATAGAGTCCTCAGGAAAGCAGAGAGGGCCAAATTGTCTGGGGCATTTGAAGGGGTTCCAGGAGGCAGTGAGGACCAGCATCACTTTTCCCCGCTGGCACCTTTGCTGTGGCAGCAAAAGCTGGACGTTTGTCTTTTTTGCTCCAGAGAGCGCCAAAAGTGAAAAAAGGTGCTTTTGAGGATAGAGTCCTCAGGAAAGCAGAGAGGGCCAAATTGTATGGGGCATTTAAAGGGGTTCCAGGAGGCAGTGAGAAGCAGCATCACTTTTCCCCGCTGGCACCTTTTCTGTGGCAGCAAAAGCTGGACGTTTGTCTTTTTTGCTCCAGAGAGCGGCAAAACTGAAAAAGGTGCTTTTGCGGATAGAGTCCTCAGGAAAGCAGAGAGGGCCAAATTGTCTGGGGCATTTGAAGGGGTTCCAGGAGGCAGTGAGGACCAGCATCACTTTTCCCCGCTGGCACTTTAGCTGTGGCAGCAAAAGCTGGATGTTTGTCTTTTTTGCTCCAGGCAGCGCCAAAAGTGAAAAAAGGTGCTTTTGAGGATAGAGTCCTCAGGAAAGCAGAGAGGGCCAAATTGTCTGGGGCATTTGAAGGGGTTCCAGGAGGCAGTGAGGACCAGCACCACTTTTCCCCGCTGGCACCTTTGCTGTGGCAGCAAAAGCTGGACGTTTGTCTTTTTTGCTCCAGAGAGCGCCGAAAGTGAAAAAAGGTGCTTTTGCGGATAGAGTCCTCAGGAAAGCAGAGAGGGCCAAATTGTATGGGGCATTTAAAGGGGTTCCAGGAGGCAGTGAGAACCAGCATCTCTCTTCCCCGCTGGCACCTTTGCTGTGGCAGCAAAAGCTGGACGTTTGTCTTTTTTGCTCCAGAGAGCGGCAAAACTGAAAAAGGTGCTTTTGCGGATAGAGTCCTCAGGAAAGCAGAGAGGGCCAAATTGTCTGGGGCATTTGAAGGGGTTCCAGGAGGCAGTGAGGACCAGCATCACTTTTCCCCGCTGGCACTTTAGCTGTGGCAGCAAAAGCTGGATGTTTGTCTTTTTTGCTCCAGGCAGCGCCAAAAGTGAAAAAAGGTGCTTTTGCGGATAGAGTCCTCAGGAAAGCAGAGAGGGCCAAATTGTCTGGGGCATTTGAAGGGGTTCCAGGAGGCAGTGAGGACCAGCATCACTTTTCCCCGCTGGCACTTTTGCTGTGGCAGCAAAAGCTGGACGTTTGTCTTTTTTGCTCCAGACAGCGCCGAAAGTGAAAAAAGGTGCTTTTGAGGATAGAGTCCGCAGGAAAGCAGAGAGGGCCAAATTGTATGGGGCATTTAAAGGGGTTCCAGGAGGCAGTGAGAACCAGCATCTCTCTTCCCCGCTGGCACCTTTGCTGTGGCAGCAAAAGCTGGACGTTTGTCTTTTTTGCTCCAGAGAGCGGCAAAACTGAAAAAGGTGCTTTTGCGGATAGAGTCCTCAGGAAAGCAGAGAGGGCCAAATTGTCTGGGGCATTTGAAGGGGTTCCAGGAGGCAGTGAGGACCAGCATCACTTTTCCCCGCTGGCACTTTAGCTGTGGCAGCAAAAGCTGGATGTTTGTCTTTTTTGCTCCAGGCAGCGCCAAAAGTGAAAAAAGGTGCTTTTGAGGATAGAGTCCTCAGGAAAGCAGAGAGGGCCAAATTGTCTGGGGCATTTGAAGGGGTTCCAGGAGGCAGTGAGGACCAGCACCACTTTTCCCCGCTGGCACCTTTGCTGTGGCAGCAAAAGCTGGACGTTTGTCTTTTTTGCTCCAGAGAGCGCCGAAAGTGAAAAAAGGTGCTTTTGCGGATAGAGTCCTCAGGAAAGCAGAGAGGGCCAAATTGTATGGGGCATTTAAAGGGGTTCCAGGAGGCAGTGAGAACCAGCATCTCTCTTCCCCGCTGGCACCTTTGCTGTGGCAGCAAAAGCTGGACGTTTGTCTTTTTTGCTCCAGAGAGCGGCAAAACTGAAAAAGGTGCTTTTGCGGATAGAGTCCTCAGGAAAGCAGAGAGGGCCAAATTGTCTGGGGCATTTGAAGGGGTTCCAGGAGGCAGTGAGGACCAGCATCACTTTTCCCCGCTGGCACTTTAGCTGTGGCAGCAAAAGCTGGATGTTTGTCTTTTTTGCTCCAGGCAGCGCCAAAAGTGAAAAAAGGTGCTTTTGCGGATAGAGTCCTCAGGAAAGCAGAGAGGGCCAAATTGTCTGGGGCATTTGAAGGGGTTCCAGGAGGCAGTGAGGACCAGCACCACTTTTCCCCGCTGGCACTTTAGCTGTAACAGCAAAAGCTGGACGTTTGTCTTTTTTGCTCCAGAGAGCGCCGAAAGTGAAAAGAGGTGCTTTTGAGGATAGAGTCCTCAGGAAAGCAGAGAGGGCCAAATTGTCTGGGGCATTTAAAGGGGTTCCAGGAGGCAGTGAGAAGCAGCATCACTTTTCCCCGCTGGCACCTTTGCTGTGGCAGCAAAAGCTGGACGTTTGTCTTTTTTGCTCCAGAGAGCGCCGAAAGTGAAAAAAGGTGCTTTTGCGGATAGAGTCCTCAGGAAAGCAGAGAGGGCCAAATTGTCTGGGGGATTTGAAGGGGTTCCAGGAGGCAGTGAGGACCAGCATCACTTTTCCCTGCTGGCACTTTAGCTGTGGCAGCAAAATCTGGACGTTTGTCTTTTTTGCTCCAGACAGCGCCGAAAGTGAAAAAAGGTGCTTTTGAGGATAGAGTCCTCAGGAAAGCAGAGAGGGCCAAATTGTCTGGGGCATTTGAAGGGGTTCCAGGAGGCAGTGAGAACCAGCATCACTTTTCCCCGCTGGCACTTTAGCTGTGGCAGCAAAAGCTGGATGTTTGTCTTTTTTGCTCCAGGCAGCGCCAAAAGTGAAAAAAGGTGCTTTTGAGGATAGAGTCCTCAGGAAAGCAGAGAGGGCCAAATTGTCTGGGGCATTTGAAGGGGTTCCAGGAGGCAGTGAGGACCAGCACCACTTTTCCCCGCTGGCACCTTTGCTGTGGCAGCAAAAGCTGGATGTTTGTCTTTTTTGCTCCAGGCAGCGCCAAAAGTGAAAAAAGGTGCTTTTGCGGATAGAGTCCTCAGGAAAGCAGAGAGGGCCAAATTGTCTGGGGCATTTGAAGGGGTTCCAGGAGGCAGTGAGGACCAGCACCACTTTTCCCCGCTGGCACTTTAGCTGTAACAGCAAAAGCTGGACGTTTGTCTTTTTTGCTCCAGAGAGCGCCGAAAGTGAAAAGAGGTGCTTTTGAGGATAGAGTCCTCAGGAAAGCAGAGAGGGCCAAATTGTCTGGGGCATTTAAAGGGGTTCCAGGAGGCAGTGAGAACCAGCATCACTTTTCCCCGCTGGCACCTTTGCTGTGGCAGCAAAAGCTGGACGTTTGTCTTTTTTGCTCCAGAGAGCGCCGAAAGTGAAAAAAGGTGCTTTTGCGGATAGAGTCCTCAGGAAAGCAGAGAGGGCCAAATTGTCTGGGGGATTTGAAGGGGTTCCAGGAGGCAGTGAGGACCAGCATCACTTTTCCCTGCTGGCACTTTAGCTGTGGCAGCAAAATCTGGACGTTTGTCTTTTTTGCTCCAGACAGCGCCGAAAGTGAAAAAAGGTGCTTTTGAGGATAGAGTCCTCAGGAAAGCAGAGAGGGCCAAATTGTCTGGGGCATTTGAAGGGGTTCCAGGAGGCAGTGAGGACCAGCATCACTTTTCCCCGCTGGCACCTTTGCTGTGACAGCAAAAGCTGGACGTTTGTCTTTTTTGCTCCAGAGAGCGCCAAAAGTGAAAAAAGGTGCTTTTGAGGATAGAGTCCTCAGGAAAGCAGAGAGGGCCAAATTGTATGGGGCATTTAAAGGGGTTCCAGGAGGCAGTGAGAACCAGCATCACTTTTCCCCGCTGGCACCTTTTCTGTGGCAGCAAAAGCTGGACGTTTGTCTTTTTTGCTCCAGAGAGCGCTGAAAGTGAAAAAAGGTGCTTTTGCGGATAGAGTCCTCAGGAAAGCAGAGAGGGCCAAATTGTCTGGGGCATTTGAAGGGGTTCCAGGAGGCAGTGAGGACCAGCATCACTTTTCCCCGCTGGCACCTTTGCTGTGGCAGCAAAAGCTGGACGTTTGTCTTTTTTGCTCCAGGCAGCGCCAAAAGTGAAAAAAGGTGCTTTTGAGGATAGAGTCCTCAGGAAAGCAGAGAGGGCCAAATTGTCTGGGGCATTTGAAGGGGTTCCAGGAGGCAGTGAGGACCAGCATCACTTTTCCCCGCTGGCACTTTAGCTGTGGCAGCAAAAGCTGGATGTTTGTCTTTTTTGCTCCAGGCAGCGCCAAAAGTGAAAAAAGGTGCTTTTGCGGATAGAGTCCTCAGGAAAGCAGAGAGGGCCAAATTGTATGGGGCATTTAAAGGGCTTCCAGGAGGCAGTGAGAACCAGCATCTCTCTTCCCCGCTGGCACCTTTGCTGTGGCAGCAAAAGCTGGACGTTTGTCTTTTTTGCTCCAGAGAGCGGCAAAACTGAAAAAGGTGCTTTTGCGGATAGAGTCCTCAGGAAAGCAGAGAGGGCCAAATTGTCTGGGGCATTTGAAGGGGTTCCAGGAGGCAGTGAGGACCAGCACCACTTTTCCCCGCTGGCACTTTAGCTGTAACAGCAAAAGCTGGACGTTTGTCTTTTTTGCTCCAGAGAGCGCCGAAAGTGAAAAGAGGTGCTTTTGAGGATAGAGTCCTCAGGAAAGCAGAGAGGGCCAAATTGTCTGGGGCATTTAAAGGGGTTCCAGGAGGCAGTGAGAAGCAGCATCACTTTTCCCCGCTGGCACCTTTGCTGTGGCAGCAAAAGCTGGACGTTTGTCTTTTTTGCTCCAGAGAGCGCCGAAAGTGAAAAAAGGTGCTTTTGCGGATAGAGTCCTCAGGAAAGCAGACAGGGCCAAATTGTCTGGGGGATTTGAAGGGGTTCCAGGAGGCAGTGAGGACCAGCATCACTTTTCCCTGCTGGCACTTTAGCTGTGGCAGCAAAATCTGGACGTTTGTCTTTTTTGCTCCAGACAGCGCCGAAAGTGAAAAAAGGTGCTTTTGAGGATAGAGTCCTCAGGAAAGCAGAGAGGGCCAAATTGTCTGGGGCATTTGAAGGGGTTCCAGGAGGCAGTGAGGACCAGCATCACTTTTCCCCGCTGGCACCTTTGCTGTGGCAGCAAAAGCTGGACGTTTGTCTTTTTTGCTCCAGAGAGCGCCAAAAGTGAAAAAAGGTGCTTTTGAGGATAGAGTCCTCAGGAAAGCAGAGAGGGCCAAATTGTCTGGGGCATTTAAAGGGGTTCCAGGAGGCAGTGAGAACCAGCATCACTTTTCCCCGCTGGCACCTTTGCTGTGGCAGCAAAAGCTGGACGTTTGTCTTTTTTGCTCCAGAGAGCGCCGAAAGTGAAAAAAGGTGCTTTTGAGGATAGAGTCCTCAGGAAAGGAGAGAGGGCCAAATTGTCTGGGGCATTTGAAGGGGTTCCAGGAGGCAGTGAGGACCAGCATCACTTTTCCCCGCTGGCACTTTAGCTGTGGCAGCAAAATCTGGACGTTTGTCTTTTTTGCTCCAGACAGCGCCGAAAGTGAAAAAAGGTTCTTTTGAGGATAGAGTCCTCAGGAAAGCAGAGAGGGCCAAATTGTCTGGGGC